>NW_028277076.1:4283461-4435865 GCF_059951505.1 Python bivittatus | reverse complement strand
TGTATTACAGTAAGCCATAACCCCTAGTTTATAAACCACAATTGTCTGGGCTCACGTCATGCCCCACCCTGAATGCACCCTACATAGCAGCTCAGGGCAAAGTGTGTGCCCATCAGCCTCCTTTAACAGGCTGCCACTGATCCTTCCCCAAATAAGCAGGGCAGATTTACGTTCTCCTCCTGGGACTCGGGCAAACGTGCTGTAGGACAGATTACAGAGGACCGATTGATACCAAAACGCCCTGAGAAATGCTTGCCTCCAAGATGGAATTCTTATGAGGCTCATTCACTTTTCCCGCCAGGCAGCAGTGCGAGATGGCGTTATGAATGATGGATTTGTTCGACTTGCTGCTGGGCTCCTTAAATAGCTTTGGCCCTAGAAAGAGAAGGTTTTTTAAGCAGGTAAATCATTCATTCCATTCAAGTATCCCTTTAAAAGCTTCCCGCCGCCCTGCCCTTTTGTTTCAAAAGCGATGGCAAACTTCAAACCTCCAACTCAACCATGGAATTTCCCTTTTGGTGAGCTGATGGAAGTTGAGCCCTGGGCCGCTCGTCCAGGTTCACCAAATGGTGGCACCGGTATTCCTACTCAAAGCCCTAGGGATCAAATTGCAAGGCTTTGGGGAGGCAGCTAAGATCCATCGCTTTACCTGTATATTCTGCCACGGAGGCAATTGAAGACGCCGTTGAAGTGTTTTCCCAGTCTCGCTCCATGTTTCGACTTGGGTTCCTGCTCAAGATGGGCAAGGATTCCATTGATTCCACTCTGCCAAAAGAAACGCAATTCCATGATCCATGTTTTCTCATGGATCATATCTGGCCAAAAGAAAAAAAACAAAAACAAAACCTACCCAGGGCAAACACACCAAACCTAACCTCCTCCCACTTTTCACTTCACTGTCAAAAAGAGGGGAGGTGGACTGAAGTTGTAGTTCCAGATGAAACACCGTTACCTACCAGTTGAAATTCTTGGTCCATGGTCAAACAAGGCACACAGGAAACATCCCTCTTTTATTCCCAAAGCCCCAAACTCTCTCTTTACAGGTGCTCTTACCTCTGGGAAGGCGTGCCCCCTGAATGAATGCTCTCAGGCTCAGTTGTTGCTGCAGATGCCAAGGATAAGCTAGAACCTGACTGGGCACTGCTCAGATTATCAGCTGACCAAAAGAGAAAAGGGGAGAAGTTGTAAGCACATAGAAATGATTAAGAGCTTCACCAGATCAATACGAAAACCAAAATTGGGGCTGTGGCTTACGAGTAGAGGAACACTTGGTTCCCGAGTCACTGTAGGATTCCTCCCGATGGACAGATTTTGGCCGTGGCTTCTTCGCTTTGGATCTGGGCTTCCCCAAGCCCTGTTCTTCCAAAATCTGCTGTTGCTTTCGCCGCAAATACTCTTGTTTGATGAGCTCCCTGCGGGCCTTTTCTTCCTCCTTCCTCAGACGGTCTTCTTCAGCTTTACGACTGCAAAAGCAAGGGTGGATTCCAGACTCTCAAGGAAGGGAGAGAAAACCAAAGCAAAAGGAAATGGCCCCACGCCCCCCACCCAACCCCCTTTATCTTTCCTTATAGAGATACGGTATTTACCGGGCTTCGTCCCTCTTTTGTTCAACTTCCACCTCGAGCTGCAGTTTTCGAAGCCGCGCCTCTTCGGCTTTGCGTTGCTGCTTTAAGAGAAAAGCTGCCCGTTTCTTCGCCAGCTCGTCTTCGGCTTTCTGTTCATCCTAGAAAGCGGAGACATGTCAAAGTATTGCCTGGGCCAATAGGGAAAAAATACACTGACAGTGGCTGTCCTAACCACAGAGTCACCATTTCTTCAATTCACAGTGAACTGCAGAAGCTAACCCATGGGCTAGCCGGTAGATCTCCCAAGATCTTTACACTCCTAAGCTTAAATCTGAAAGTTCTTAAACTAAACAATACAGCATTTTTATTTTGGTCTTTGACCAGCACAGATTCAACTAAGCAGATCTGTTTTGCACCTGGAAACTCCTAAGTTTGCAGTTTTGAGCACTGTTGAGGCGAAAAAAACAGGAGAGACGCATATATGCATGTAGTAAACAGACTAGCATCTACTGATCACGTCAACACCTCAAGAACAAGCTTCTTCCTTGTTACCTTTTAATTACTATGCACCCAAAATGACAGGAAAGCACAAGACACAGCAGAAGTTTTAGCACAGCCTTCTTCCCCCTGCATGCCCCAAATCTATGGTCTTAAAACTTCCAGAGTTCTCTGCATGCCAATGTTGGCTGGGGAATTCTAAGAACTGAAATCTATTCCCTGCAGTACTCAGATTGGAGAACGCTTCGGTATACCATCTTATGGCTTTCCGAAAGAGAACCAAGTTAAGACCATGCTCAAATTAGCCAAATGCTAGAGGAGATTATCTTTTCCTTTAAACAGTATCCCACTAATGAAACCATTATTCAGCTGACTATAACGGTATATGGATACATGCTAACCAAAACTTGGAACGGACCCTTTTGCATGATAACTGATTGCTGTCAAGTTGTTTGTTGACAGAAAGTTACAATTTCACTCCAAAAACATTTCCTGAACAAACAAACACACCACAACGATACAATGATTTTGCCAGTAAAATAAAAACAATCTGTTCCTTGCACCCATGTCTCCAAATCTAACAGGGTTAGGATAGGAAGAGGAGTTGCTAAAAGCTGTTTTCTGGCCTTGGTCATTCTTACCTTGAAGAAGAACCCAACGCCTGACTTCTGGTCCATTTCACTGATCAAATCAGAAGAGCTGCTCTGGCTTTCTACTTCTTCATCAGGTGCTTTTAAATCAGAGAGGTCTACTTCAATAAGGCTAGTTTTGCTCTTCAACGGTTCTTCCACAGGAATGTTTTCTTTTCCTGAGACATCAAAACAAGTAAGGTGAAAGTCTTCAACGTTACTGTTCACATCCTTGATCGCTTCCGAGAGGATGTTTGTGTCTCTGGAAGAGGACAAAACAAATCCCCCCCGCTGATTATCATCGCAGAGCCGGTAACTCTCAAAGGAAAGTTTCTCCTGCGGAGTGCTACCTGGATCCAGGTTATTTTCAAGAGCCGTTTCAACTGGCATCTTGGATGAATTGTTCAATGGAAATTGTCTTAAATGTGGTAAGGTGTCAACGCTAGGAGTTGGAGTCTTGATGCGAGGCATGGTATGCTGGCGGTCCTTGGCCACTTTTAGTTCAGATGGCCTTCCTGAACGGGGACTCCGGCCTTGACCAAGCCGAGGTGGTTTGCGGAGACTATTTGTGCCAGTAGGAGAGAGGGGCTCCACAAAGTGAATGGGGGCTTTTGTCTTTTGGTCCTGAGAGCTCCCCCTTGTTGTCGACATCGTTGGGGCTTTCATGAGAAGTTCCTGCTGCTGAGAAATCTTCAGGATAGCTTGCTGAAGGGTACTGATTGTTTCATTAAGCTTTTCGATAGAAAGATCACATTCGTTGATGTCAGCAGATTCAATGTTCTCTTCTAGAAGAGCAGCAGAAATCATCTTACTTTTCTCAATTTCATTGATGGTGGGCTCTCTAGAAACGTTCTGCTCAACAAAACCGACTGTTTCCTGAACCTTCACTTTGGACATTTCATGAGAATCAAGAACATCCTCACCCACTTCCTCTTTCGTAAGGAACGCCTCTGTTTTAGAATTCAAAGCATCCTCCTCCATGCCTTCCCCATTGTGCCCAGAGGACTCTTTCGTGAAGGGTTCTGGCTTAAGTGGCAGAGAAACATCAGAACCTTTCCCTTTCTTCACCACATGCAAGAATGCCGCCTTACCCAGTTTTAGCCTCTGCCTGGCTGACAATGCCTCCATCTTCTTCTTCTGAGCCTCTATTGCTCTTCGCTTCTCCTCCAGCTGCATGTGAAGCTGCACCAGCTCAGAAGCCAGGAGATTAACGTTATCTTTGCTCTGTCTGTTGGGACTCTGCTCCCTCTTCTGTTTCCAGGTGGTTAGTGGAGCTGGACAACACTCTGATCCATCTGGTGTGGTTTTCTGTGAGCTACTTGTGCTGGATTTTGTCTCGTAACTGTTCAGTCTTTGAAGCTTCCGCTCAGCAAAGTTAGTCATTCTGGCACTCCCACTAGTCATGGACACACTACTAACCTGGGAAATTGTACTCAGGCATGGGCTTGAACGCCCACTGGCGTCATCTTTATCTTCATGTTCCTTGACCTTCATGTCTTCTTGAAGCTTTGCGGATTCCTCTTCTCCTATGTACTTGGCAATTAGAGGATGGTCATCTGCCACTAAGTCTTGGTCAGCTTCCTCCATATCTAGAATAGACGAGTCAGAATCTTGCCTGACTATTGTCCATGAGGTATCTGCAATGTGGGAATTGGGGCTTTTCAGGTAGCCGACGTTTGTGCTGCTCATCATGGCCTCCTCTGCTTTGGCAGCATGAAGGAAGAAACCTCCTGAAGGCTGCTCTCGAGATGAAGGCTCCAAACTGCTGCTTGCTTGGGGGCAAAAGGGTTCTATTCTGACTTCTGAGTGTACAAGCGGATCTGCCACACTGGGGCCCGCAATCACGGTTAGTTCAGAACTGGAAGCCAGGTTAAAAGTCCTATTAAGGCTGTGATCACCATGGCTACTATTGGTTTTCTTGCGGACTAAAGCCGTGTGCCCCTCGCTCGGTCTCTTGGTTACGTAGCCTCTCGCTTTCCCTTCTCCGCACTCATCCTCCTTATTGATGATTTGTTTTTCCTTTGCTGGTCGTAAAACGGCAGGCATTAAAGGTTCCAGGAAAAAGCTCTCTGGCTTGTTTCCTGAAACCTCACTTTGTGATTTCTGAGTCCAGGCAGCGGCAACCAAGCCAGGTGATCGAGCTGGCACGCTCTGAAGTTCAAGGCTGCCATGGTTTGGGGTGGCATCGGGGCGGATTATGGCGATCAATTCTTCGTCTTCATCCTCTATCTCAACATTATTCAGCAAGTTTTTCCCGTTGTTTTTCACAGGAGCAGATGGAAGTTGCTGTTTTGGAGTGATGTTGACAATGTTTGATGCCAGGCTATCTTTGCTGATTGACCTGGCCAAGCTGATGCTATCGCCAGAACTGGGGTCAGCATCGCTGCTTGCCGTATGATGAAGACCAAAGGGCGTTGGTTGTGAAAGAGGCCTAAAAGAGACAACCAACTATTAGAAGTATGGTTTGGGGAGAGGAGAAAATGCATTTATTTTGAGCATTTTACATGCAAAGTAAAAATTTAGGGGAAAGGAATACGGTATCAGAGTTGACCAAATCTGGACAAACAGGACTATACTTCAATGCCTAAAAAACTTTACAGGTTTATGGATTGCAGTTGAAGTTTGTTTCTTTTACTTCCTTTAACAGGCAACTCACAGGGATTTGAAATCTATCACTGATGATTTGGTTCAACTTCAGTGCAGGCTATCTTATTTTAAATTGGCTACTCCATAAAATATCTGACACATTTTACCTTTGCTTCTTCTCTGGCCATGCAAGAATTGAATCCCGAGGCTGCCCATCTACCCGAGTCAAGGAATTAGATCGATGCCGTTGATCTAAAAAAAACCAAGAAATCACACAATCTTTTATCAACATACTTGTTGATACTTAAATGCTTTTTAAAAAATATATGTTTTATTTATTTATTCTATTTATACAGCTGCCTGCTCAAAACACGACTCAGGGCAGCCTACGTAACTAATAAACAACAATTAGGTCCATTTAAAAGCAACCCAGTGAGCCGATAATAAAAACCTGAAAGCATAAGGACATAAAGCAAAAATTCAGCCAACAGGATTGGACCACTCCCTGATCCAGTGCCTGGGGGGAGAGCCAGATCTTTAATGCCTTTTGAAAGGTTTCAGAAGCTCCCAGTGAGCTAACCAGGGCAGCCTGAGAAGTAGAGGTCTTATAAAGGCATATTATGTCAATCATTATATGTTTTAAGCAGGATGTCTGTCATGGTGCCTGGTGCCATGGAATGGCATTCCCCAGAGATTAGACTGGCCCCGACTTAGCTGGCCTTTCGTAAGGCCTTAAAGACACGGTTCTGTCACCGGGCCTGGGGATCAGGAGACGTGGCTGAGCCTATACAGCGGTTGGGTTTGTCACTGGTGAATTTTTCACCCAAGTGCAGTTTAGATGAGGGTTGCCATCTCTCATTTCCTGTGCTGTTTTTAACTCTTTTAGCCACCCAGAGTCATGAGTGTGAGATGAGCGGCCATATAAATTGAATGAATGAACGAATGAATGTCCTCATTCTAAGGGCAGTATTAAAACTGCTATAAAAGCACTGCTTTTGTTAGTCATGCTGAATTATTTTCAGAATGACCAAGTTCCAAAAATGCCCCTTCTGCAGCCATGAGACCTTTGCACATCATGCAAGAATCACGAGAACAGGAATTAGCCAATTACCTGAACTGTCTTCCCCCTGCAGCGACTTCTGTTGCTTCTGCCTTAAAGGCAGCAAGGGATGTGATGGGCTGAAGGCAGGACTTCCTTTGCCACTGTTTGAAAACACACCAGAGATCACCCAGGATATAACAGGCTTTCTTTTCAAACAGAAACAATGCTGCAATAAGCAAGAAAACACCTATCGCTAGGCCACTTCCAAGCCTTTTTCCTAAATACAAATCACAGTTAAAAGAAGTCAGGGATTTCCACCTAAAACCAGGCTCAAGCAGCGACCTCAGATCGAGAGGTTCTACTTAAGCTAACCAAGCACGTGGTCTTAACACAGAGCAAGCTTTTTAAAAAAGGAAAGAGGAGTGAATAAGAATCCAGGCCTCAAGAGTCCTTCCTTCAGAATTAATTACTGTAATTTGATGAGGGAGAATCAAGTGACCGAGACAGGAAAGCAGTCCTACAAGATTATTGCACGAAGCATTTCAAACGCAGGACCAGATAACCCCAGGGAAACCAGGACAACATGAAAGTCCAAATTACTTGGGCCAAGATACAAAGGAAAGAATAAACCTAGAAAATAAATTCTGAGAACAACTTTTCTGCCAACCAGCTGAAATATGTAGCTTCTTACTCCCCTTGCCCAGTTCATGTTCTTGGTAGGTTACCTAATTTTATTGTGAACTGTGCCTGCCTTCAACTCAGTTAAATTTGCCTCTTTATGCTTCTCAGAGCCCACTTAGAGTGTCACTTGGCGGCTACGGCAGAAGGATTTCTTTTCCTGATTTATATGGGTGTGAGGATGGCGGTTAAGTGCTACTGCAAAAGAAGGATGGCAAGGCACCCTGATGCTTCTCCCAGCCTTAGGTAGACACGAGCAGAACGTCCATTAAAAGCTACCAATCCAATCAGAACTAATTGACATGTTCTGCTACTAATCTTAGCTTCCAGGGCCGGACCTGGTTAATTCTTGGAGAATCCCAAGCTAGACTGGGAAGTTAAAAAGACATCCACAAGGCAATGGCAAACCACTTCCACAATGTCCAACGTCATCAGGAGCCAAAGAAACCAGAAGTGTGCTTGGAACCTCCTCAGGAATCAAGCCTGACTCAAAGACGACATTACGTTTTTACTACAAGCAAGTGGATAGCCAAGCAACATTTCCTTGGGAACTGGCTTTTAAGCTTTATCCAAAGGTAACCTGTTCATGGGGGTAAAGCTAGGAAAATTCTAATGAATAATAATAAAATCAGTTTTCATTATACCAAGAAATGTAAAATCAACCCACCACAGAATGAAGATAAACAGTTCAACAGTATAAACCCTGAAGCTCATAAACTTATGAGCTTCAAGCAGAGCGCTATTCTGGCTCAGGTAAAAAAAAGAGAGCATCGAGTCCATACAGTTAGTTGCCCCACTGGAAATTATGGAAAGAGGCAGCAGGCCAGTTATTATTTCACAGCAAAATAATTCAGGATAACAAGTCTGAGTAAGCAGAAGAGCCAAACTAGTATCTCTACCACTAATAGCCCAAAGAGCTGCAGCTGGTTAGGTTTCTCCCACAGAACTGTGTAAGAGCCCTAAAACCTTTGAGGAAAGCAAGACAGGGTGGAGCAACCGAAAAAGGGAATATCAAAATATTTCAGGATATTGGTAATACCTGTTGCAAGTCTCCAGCGGGACCTGAGTTGGGGGCTGTACATCAGCGGAACTGGAAACAGCTGGACTTGGCATGAAACTCCGCTTTGTGGCATTGGAAATGGGTATTGGCGGGCGGCTGCTTTTCTGCTGCAGCATGGTTTTAGCTAAAACATTTGATCACAGGGTTAGTATTCATTGAAACAGCCTTCCAGCCATCAGGAGCCCCAAAAGTTCAGAAAAGAAATCTAAAGGATCTGCTAAGTGTAAAGGGGTAGGAGCAGAAGGCCCAACTGCAGCACCTCCAAACCTGTGCGAGGGATCTGCCATTTTTAAAAGAAAACCATTCCAAAATTTCCTAAGGAGAGTTCCAGCAGGGAACCCCTTTGAGTGGTTTCAAAAACTGCAACAGGAATCAAAGATGAAAAAGGAACCAAGGAGTTTGCTTCCATCTAAGGAGCTTAAAAGCCATCTTCCCCCGATACAGATTAGATTTCAACTGCCAGCAGTCCCAGCCAGCTTGTATCTGGAAGGCATCGGGTTGGGAAAAGCTCCAATTATGACGGAGTTGTTGATCATGAACCACCTCCAGTTTCTCTAGTGCGAGCCAACTATCATGAGGTCATCTTTACAATTCCAGAACAGACTCTGAAGGGCAACTCTTGGCAGACTGAACTCCATCTTTAGGTAGGGGAGGAGTGGAATAATATGCATTTTCTTCTTCAGGCACTCCTATAGAGGACAGATGCAAGGTACTTGCTGTCACTGACTACTGGGAGAAGCAGTGGCAGAATGGAAGGAGGGAGATGGGCATTTTGGCTCCACTTTCCAGACTCTGCATTAAAGGGGCCTGAAAGGGATCTGTCCCTCCTCTTTAGCAACTTTTTGCGTCTTGACAAAAAAGACCAATTTGCCATTTTGGAAATTAAGACTTGAGAACATCCTACAAGGTGAAGACAAAGAAACCAATTCTATTGGAATATTTCCTTGTTACCATCAGCAAATTACTCACCATCTTTCACTTCTTGAAGGTCCCTGGGACGCACAAAATCTGGCTTGACGTTCTCAAACCACCAGAATAATTCGGCAATGAAAACCATTACGTTGGGCTAGGGAAGGGGGGGAAAAAAAGGAATATAAACAGATTGCTGCTGCATTATTGAAAAGTGTGTAATTGCTTTCTCTCTTACCTTTAGAACTAAAGGGGCATACAGCATGTCCTCCAAAGTAAGGTAAAAGCATTTGTTGAGATACTCATTTGCAAATTCTCGAAGCAACTGAATGTTATAGATGCTATCTGCAATCGATGTTACCTCTTTCAGGCAGATTTCTAGGAGTTGTAAGGAAGAAACAAGACAATGACCACAAATAGCCTTGAGAATCAACTCTCAGTTTCCATGGTTCATAATGTCTTCCCTGAAGAACATGCCATGGAAGTCTTAGGAAAGCAAGCAGTTTTCTATCTTCTGGCAAAGACACCAAATAGGATTCGCGCTATTGGATTGTGAAAAAGTTATATCGTAGGCCTGAGAAGAGAGAGGTTCTGGCTAGTTTCAGTGAAGAATTAAAAGAACAGGGCTAAAGAATGAGTCGTGTAAGTTTGGGTTTTAAATATCTTGATGAGAAAGAAGGTAACCAAGAAGATGGACACTTTCAGGATTGTTCTATTAATCAGTATTTTCAGATAACGAAGGTATTCTAGTGATCCTCAAAAACGCCATTACTCTACGGCAGTAACTTTCACTCTTTCCTAACCAATGGGAATGAAAGAAATTCTAAGACTTGAAACCCATCCAGAAAATGCCAGACTGGGGAAGGCTGCTTGGAGATGGGAACTGAATATTGTCTAAAGAAGCAGCCAGGAAGACACATCACAAGTCCCCAAAGGAGTAATCTGGGAGGAACACCCTTATTTAAGAAACTTTTGTACAACTATACATCATAAGGTACCTCAATTGTCCATAAAGACAAAGAAACTGGTATCTTTTCTGCAGAATTCTGATCTGAGAAGAAATTAAGCAATTTTGTCCCATTAATTTCAACCAGAAAGATGGTTTAACGTGGGCTTGATATTTCCCACTGCAATCAACGGTACTAACACCAAGCAGGTTAGACTCGATCAGTCCCTTGAATGTGACTGAGTTATAAGGGACACCACAGTTATTCAAATGTCATTCTAAAGACACTCTGGCATCTCCTCATGTTCCATTCAGGCAGTATCTGGAAACTGGGTTTCTTTTAAACTCTGTTGTCAACGTACCATCAAGCTTCATTTGTTCAGGGCAATAATAATGGATTACAGCCAGTAAAGCTGCACCATCACTGCAATCCTTCATCAGGTCTTCAAGCAACGGAAAGAAGGGCAACTGCCGACTTGAAAGGTGATCTCGGCGGTAGCGTACCTGAGAGGGGAAGACAGAACTTGTGGTCAAAAGTACAGCCCAGATTCTTCCTGCTGCTTGGTGCTGATTAAACTACACTTTTTGATTCAGTTAGAATAATAATAGGCTTTTTAATAAAACTAGGTTTCATTTGCTTGTTAGATTTATACCCCACCTTTTATTCAGAGCTCGTTTTTTGCACCACAACCCTTGAGGTCGATTGGGATTGGCCCAAAGCCACCCAATGAGATTCCAGGGCTGAGGCTGGCCTAGAACCCATCTTCCCCACTCTCCATCCAACACAGTCCCCACCGATCCCACCCGGGCTCTTCTAAAATATTTCCACCCTTTTTCAAACCAGCAACCTTCTATTTACAAGGCGTTGTAAGCATTTTGCTGTTACAGCATTTCATTTTGTGAATACCTCCTTGCTAATTTTGGCATCATTTTTCTAAGAGCAGACCCTGCCCTAAACCTAACTAATATTCTTTTAAGAATACATAAGTAACTATTCTTTTTGAGAAACACACAGAAAAAAGATACAAAGTTCAGAATGGGCAAAGGTTTGTAATAATCTAATTAGCATTTTCATTACAACGGTATATCTCTTCTTCCTCCCACTATCAACACATACTAATTTAATTATTAATCTGATCTCTGGTGCTGCTGTGCGCCAAATCAACAACTCACTTAGCTTATAAGTTGTTTCTGACAAAAAATTAAGAATAATCTCCCAATGACCATTTCCAGTATTTTATTTTTATTTATTAAACCAATTTATATAGCTACCCATCTCACCGCAGGTGACTCTGGGCGGCGTACAACAAAGCTAAAAACTTTAATTAAACATACGGAGCATCTCCATAGATTCTTCACACACTATTTAAATATATAAATTAAAACTTCAAGGGCCACTACATAACATTGCATAAAACCAGATGCAGCTGAAAACTCTTCCAGTTTAGCAGGAAAAGCAAAGTAAAAAAAATAATAAATTGTAATATTCCATGACATTGTATTCAGACCACATTCATCTTATAGCCTTTAACTGATACTTACCGGATCTATACCACTGTTCTCAATAACTATTTTTATCCAAAACATAAAACACAAAATTGCTATTCAGCTAAGTAAGGCTATGTCTCTGTATGAAATATTTGAGGAAAGTAAAGGCTGAGAGATTATTTTTGCAAATCAATCTTGCTTGGTTAAAAGCTCTGAGCGAGAGAGGAGAAAAATGCAACAGCATTACAGAATTGGTATTGAATTTGAAAATTGGTTTCATTTAAAGTAAGCTAGGCAAGAGCTCTGCCGAATCTTGACATGATATTGCAAAAAGGAATATATCTTGTTCCTTTACTGAGGAATATATTCTAATCCATGGGGCAAAGGTCGCATATGAATACTTGAGTTGTGAGATTTTGTAAAGTTCTGCTTTTCCTCCAGCCTGGGACTCTCCACAAACTTGAAATGTGATGTGAATCATACTGTACTATGGAGCATAAGCCACCAGATGTTTCATGCACTCAGTAAGGCATGCACTGTATCAGCCTTAAGCAAATCATCATCATCGCATGCTTTAGATGGCAATCAGAAATATACACAATTTCAATTTCATGTCATAATACCCGTTAAATCTTGCGTATGATTATTTTCCACACTAAGGTGAACTGGTTGGCTTAAAGTCCTCACTCTAGTCTCTCTGCTTCACAAGCTGAAGCAGCAAAACGGGAGTTAAGATTTCTATCCAAATTGCTGAGACTTCTTGTAAAATCAAGGCTTTCAATTGAATCCTGAACTCTGACTTCATTTGGAGGTCTAAAGTGGATTTAATTTTAGCTATCGTAATGAACCAGAGGGATTTTGCATGGGGTGGCAAGCTTTTTATGCTACCTAATAAAATTTGGGAGGGGCAGAATCTGCTGACCTTTACATGAAATACTCTTTTGCAAAAGGAAAAGATCAATGGACCGTTATAGCGGAACTTGCACGAGAAGATAACGTTGTACTAAACAAACTTTTTAAACCCCATGCTTATAAGCTGGGATATGGCCTCGGGCTTGCGGTAACTTTTCCAAAATGCAACAGCCACTTGCTATTCTTAATTAGCAGTGGATGCCCTCCTGTCAGAATCTGTCCAACTCAACGTTTATGAAACCCTAGCATTCTGTCGCTAACACTGCTCAGAAACAGTGTATTTTAAGCCGCAGGCAGCTGGAAATCTAAACTTCCTGTTAACTGAGCAATTGAATCAGAGCTGCAAGTGTAGGCTCAACAAAGACTAGTGAGAGAATCGGAAGGATTTAGAAGGACCATGATGAAACATCTCTGTTATCCATATTCAAACAAGGCAACTCTAAATTCAGCCAAATGAGAATCTGTCTTAGACGTAGGAATGTAAAACCCTGAAGAGTTGTTTTTTGTGAAAGAACGATGCATTTAGGTGTTTGAAGGAAAACATTCTTAAGATATCATGATATGCAAGAATTTGGAGAGGGTGAGACACTTTCATCAGAAGCAAGTTTTCCAAACCAAGCCATGTAAAGTCGAAATATATAGATCGATTCCCTTATTTTCAGGGAAGGCAAGACCCAAATTACTTTAAACTGACCAGCTTCACCTTAATGCTTGCACAGAAGGAATCTTTTGAAATAGGGATTCAGTCAGCTCTAGAATTTCCTTGCCTCCCATTCTAGACTCTCAGTATCGGCAACTCTGAAATCTGCCTAGTGATGTATGCTTCATGTACAGTACGTAGAATCATGGAATGGAATCTACATTTTCTTTTTAAAAAATGCCCGAAGCCAAGAAAACATTGCAAGTGGTGAACGCGGCACTTTAAATGGAAGCAAATAAAAGACCTATTAAAAGCCATGGTTTTGTGGATGACAACTCTCATACAGAATTAATTCACTTACAGGTACTAATTTCCAATACCATTTTGAAGGAGACTGTTCAGGAAGCAGGGAATGGAACGTGGGAACAGGAGAGGAACATCATCAGAGCATGTTATAAGCAATCCTTACATGAGCCTCATCCGGTCACACTTTCATATTGCAAATAGGTTTGACACTGAAATGTTTAGAGTACTCAAGAAGATAGCATCTTTAAGAATCACTTGGAACTCATTTAAGAGTCTTATTGTGCAATATGAAAGATCAATAGCAGCCTTTTCCACACCCCTTAAGAACACCTCAGCAGGATTTAGCATTGCACATCCACAGCCATACTACTGTGCTTGGTGCTTCTCACATTCTCCAATATTGGAAGTGTAATAACATATATTATATTAGTAACTTCTAATACTTAAAGGGGACAAAAGAGGGGAAGGATTGTATACATGCACTGCTAATTCTTCTGAATAATTCCACAAAGGTTACTTCTCTTAGCGCTTGAGAAGACCTATACTGCTTCAAATCAACGTCTACTGCAAATGTGAACCTGCAAGGTCTTTGGAGTAGATGTTGAGACCTCCTATTGTCCTCTGTCTCAAGACTACATTACCTCTCCCACAAGATGAAGTATCAATGCTTAAACAAGATAACAATTTTAAGAGATACTTTAAACAGATCTGGAAAATATGATAAACAAATATGGTAAAATAAAAAGTAAAAATAAATAAAATGTGGAACATAAACTAAAGTTCTAAATTAGAGTGTCAGAGTAGCCTCCGAGCTCCATTCATTTTGAAACCTTGGCATATCTGCACACTCCCAGAGCTGCCTTCACTACTGGAGTGAAATCTCTAAGTGTTCAAAAGCGCTCCATATACATGGGCGGATTTACAAAAAAAGAAAAAAAAATCAGGAGCATCAGGAACAATAAAGTGATTTTGTAGAGGATGTGCAAATGAAAAACAAAGAGGTTTGCTTCCAAGTAACAGCCACGTGAATCAATTAAACATCCCATTTCATCTAATGCGCTTTACCTTTTGATGACCTGGGCTTTCCAGTAATTGCTGTTTTAATTTAATCTCTTTTTCTGTGATCTCTCTCATTTTTAGGTTCACCTAAAACAGCAGAGGAAAAAGGTAATGATGGCAACCGTATTCCTTTCCCTGTTGTTGTTTTTAACTGCTAAAATTCATGGCCGCCTGGCCTTGTTATTTCTGGCTATCCATAATCATATGTTTCGCTTTCTTTTTCTTACAACCCAATCCAGCTGATAATCAAATATAATTAGAAACTTCAAATTCCTAGCAATATAGGTACTTCAGATACATACACACACACTCTCTCTGTCTCTTCAGATACCGGCATCCTCTCTAATTCTATGATTCTTAGTATTGTGGTAAGGTTGATGGGGACATCTTTCTCTTTCTATGATTTCTCTTTCAGACAGACAGCTAGCTGTTCTTTATAGAAACAGCCTCCACAGCACTCTATAAAAGTGCACTGAATTCTTTCTTATTCACCTACTGTTTTCCCACCAAAACACTGACTTTCTCCCATTGACAGCTTAAGTCCTCTAAAGCAACATATCGTGCTGCTTTTCATATGTTCCATATCCAATACACATGCTCTACACACAACAAATACAAACCCAGCAGAAATTGCATCATGCTTTTTTATTCATAATTTCATTTATGAGCTAGGCACAGGTTTAGGTCATTCCAATTGAAAGGAATAGAGATGTACAATCCTTAAATTTAACAGAGGTATCTCCTTAATTACTAATCCTGCTATAGGGCCAATCTGATCATTTTGCCCCACAATAAGCAAGTAGTGTTATTTTGCTAGAAAACGTTTACAAGAATTTTTAACCGTTATCTCATCATCCTATTCAACGTACTCCCTTGTCATATTGTTCAAAATCTGGCATAAACTTGCCAAAAAAATATATATATCAAACAACTAAATGGTCTCAAATTGTGTGCATATACACCAACACTCCACAGTATTAATTCCCTTTACCTTGAACGTTATCTTGAGTCTCTTATGGTCAATTTAAGGAATCACAATACATTCCCAAAGCCATGAAAACAAAATTACTCTCAGACCTAAGTATATGGATTTCCACTGTTTCATTTCCCAACCACGATTTCCAATGCATTCTCAAAATTAAGGCCAGTATCTCTGATTACAGACTTATTTTCAGAAATGCAAGCATCAGAATTAAGCATGAGAAAAAGATTTTACACAGAGTACACACAGATTAACTCTTCAGTTTTTGGAGCTCGTAGATCTCCTGCGCTAGCTAATTTTCTTTATTCCAAGGTTTCTTACGTGTTGCTTAGAAGCAAGGAGACTTTTGTTACAATATTAGGTGAAGCTACTGCCTAGCTACTGTAGAGAAACACTTCCCCCCCCCCAATAATATTAGAAACACAAATTGTACCCTGCTTGCAGATCCCATGCTGGTATTTACAGATAAACAGAGACTTCCATATAAAACTTAATAAAACTAGCCCATGATTTACCTTATTAATCCAGAATATCATTGCATCCTCCAGATCATAGGGCAACTCCTTTGAGGCACTGAACGTAGAAAAACATTTGACGCTTGCAACTACTTTTTCAATGCTGATCATTTCTACAGTGTACGCCATCATCAGAGCATCAATCATCGCCATGTGAGGACTCTACAGGACAAAAAACATGCTGGGTTCAATCACCTCTCAAGAAGACCGAGAAAGGGGGTTGGCCAGTTCAGGACTGGCCACACTTCAGGGATCTACAAGGGGAAGCAGAAAACAAAGAAAACCGAAGCGCAGAACAGTAGACCTCAACTCTCTTTTTTCTTAAACTAACCATTTTGATTGGCGCAGAGCTGAGATCGGATTCGGACACAGGCGTGTCATCGCTCTCCATGACGTAAATCCCTTTCCGAGACAGAGCCTGGATGACTGAGTGGTGTCCCTGCAGAGCCGCCACCTGATCCCCTTTCAGAATAAGACTGCAGACACGATAATATAGCTCACTGGATAACAACAGCTTGATGACAGGCGGTTTAATATGCTCCTGCTCGTACTGGTCTATATAAAAGGGATCTTTCAATTCCTCTGGGATGTTATCTGAAATAAAAAGACAAGTGAGTTCAAACAAGAGAACTGGTATTGACACAACAAAGCCAAGGGTTGACCAGCAGCTTAATCAAAGATTAAGGGGGAAAAAATTCCTTATTTTAAAAATTGATGAGAGGAAAGTAACTTCTCAGAGGGGTGGAAGTGTCATTCTTGAATACGTGCAGTAAATAATGCTCTGCTAATCAACCACAATATTTCTATCAATCTAGTCCCTAACATAGCACACCACAATCAAGTACAAATGCAGGTCTATAAATGTTCAAATATATTTGCATGAGGACCCTGTGTATCTGAGATACTGAGAGGAAGCTAGAAAAGGTAAGGGCAATGTGCTTACACTTCTCACCTTTAAACTAGCAAATATTAGCGCTATTAATCACAGCTAAGCCACAGCAATACAAGTCTGGGTTTCATCTCATGGCACTTTACTGTGCAATCTAGGCTACACTGACTAAGCAATAAAATATCCATATGATTCTTAAATCTCAAGCAAACAGCAGCTGTTTATGAATTTCAGTCACAGTCAGGCACCTGAAACCTCGTTCTCCAATCATTTAACTCTATCAACAGATGCGAAAAGTGTTTTTAAAATTTATCTAGTTGTTTTATGAACAACATTTAAACTGTTGTGTGCGATCAGAAGAATATCTATTCCTACTTATTTTTGTTGGGATACCGAGGTGCCCAAAACAGAATACAGATCTAAAATGAAGACTGCAAGGAAAAACTGTTCGTATATTATTTTCGGCTTACCTCGCTGTTAGATTAATAAAACAGGTGTAAAGTATAATTTCATGAGACTGTAAACAGTGAAATATTGTAAGTTTTATTGTTAACTGCCCAGACTGTCTGACATCAGGCAGATACATCATTAAAGCAACGTGGGGAGAGAGAAACCCAAATTATTATTATTATAAAGTTAAGGCGCTGAGAGCAAATGTCTTGGGATTTTTGACAACGTAACGTGGCAGATTCATGTAAAGACCATAAAATACAACACAGTAACCAACCACTAACACCAAATGAGGAACTAAACCAAACCAAACACGAGCACCACATTTATTGGAAGGAACAATAAATCCTCCTATATGCAGAACAGAATCTGCATATATCCATCATTAATACAAACACTAACCTGAAAACTACCAATCTCAAGGACAGTAGGTAAAATAACCAGACCTGTACTAATCTACTAGTCAAATAAAAAGGTCATCAAACTTTCACCGAGGAGAAGACAGGAGGAAATGAATTTCAGAGTCACAGGATGAAACACCACTAACAGAAAGTAACCATACCAAGTCACTTGTTATACATCATTTTTATAAATAGTCCAGAGGTCAAATAGCTTCTGTTTTTATAATTTTGTAATACGAGCTATAGACAATCCAATATTAAAAATGTAACTGTAGAGTAAATATCTATCAATGGATAGAAAGACTATACATTAGTCTATTTTGATTTGTTATTTTCAAATGACAGATGATGGACCAGTTGCTGGGAGTTGGGCAGCACATAAATTTAAATAATAGTAGTAGCAGTAGCCTGGCAGAGAATGGGAACTGATGTTAGTGACTAGCAAACAAGGAGAACTCTAAGCCCGCTCCCAAAGAAAATCCAAAGAAAACTGAACATCCTCAGTAGCCATGTAATATGTAGCATCAGAAAATAGGGAAAAGGCCTGCAGAGCAAATTATAAAACTTAGGCAGATCAACAGAGCCAATTTTCAAGTAACTTGTTTATCATTTAAAAGCCTAGGCTTCAGATTGAACATGGAAGTGAAAAACAGCCAGTTCATGAGAAGCTTGGTCTAAGCTGCTTCATTATTTTATTTCATTTTTGTTAGATTTTGATTCCACCTTTCTCCAGGAATTGCAGGACATTGCAGCTCTCCCTCTTCCAATTCTTCCCCTCAACAACCTGTTAGGTAGGCTGGGATTAAAAAGAATGACCGACCCAAAGTCATTTTGAGGGTCTCCCAGTCCTCATCCAGCATTTTAACCACTTTGCCATGCTGGCTTCATCAAATGAAAACTTCAGAGGCAACCAGGTATAATCCAAACTGCAGTAGTCTAGCTTGGATGCAATCTATAATCTGTGCATGAGTTATCTACACTGAGATAGGACTGCAACCGGCACTCCAGCTTCATTCTGTGAAAGGCATTCCTGGACATCACAGCAAGAGATGTAGCTCCAAGCCCAGGAGGGCCACCAAACTCTAAACTAGTTCAACACCTTTATCCAGATTTGCCAGCTTTCCCATCAGCTGCATTTCTGCCTTTTCAGGATTATGTTTCAGCTTGTTCACCCTTTTTCATCTGAAAACAGCTTCTAGATACCTGCTCCTTTGTCCTAGAGGCTCTCTGGAAACACCACATGCGAGCACAAGACAGAGTTATATGTCATCACAAAATTAAGGACAATTTGACATGCATCTCAAAAGTAATTACTTTCAGTAGCGCCATCCAAACATTAAAAAGTAGGTGCTTGCTTCACACTTGGAAGAATCTTGCATTAGGCTGAGATTGTACAGAAATCTAATTGGAGCAGGATTCTTCCTAAATGGAATGAGTCTGAAACCTTGCAAAGCTTTTTAGAGGACTGGAATTTGAGGGATACAGGGGCATAATTTTATACTGTATATGGGGGGGGGAAAGATTAATCTGTCTCCCCACCTTTACAGAACTCCGTCTTAGATGATATGAGTTAAAGAATTAAGGAAGGAGCCAATTACCAAGTACTTTATCCCCCAGTCTTTCTAAGAACTTTCAACTACTAAGAAAATGGGTGGAAAAACCCTTAACATTTTGCCATAAACCATGTAAGTAAACAACAATAATAATGATACAGCTATACTAAAGGCGATGACGGAACAGGCCCTCCATAATGCTGTCTTTCCTTCCAATGTAAGGAGTCTTTTCTAGGGTTCATCAGGGGAGATCCCACACCAAATATCAATCTGCATCAAATACTGAAACAATATAAAGCAAGGCTTCATTTAAAGTTCACAATACGTTAAAGTTTCAGGCAGATATATGCATTTACCAAGACCTTTAACACTGGACAACATTTACAGATTTCTCTTTTATTCCTCTCACCTGTTACCAAATCCACTTGTAAAGTAAATAATTTAAAACGCAGCTTTCTGCTGCTGCCCATTTTGTCCAAATAAGCAAAGCCTTGATTTAACACAGGGGCAGGGGGAGAGGAGACATAAGCCTTAAAGCCAAACATCAAATCTGAAATTTGGTAATTGACAAGATGCAAACTGACAGAAATGAAGTCAAGTATGTCAATTACATTATTATGTAAATTATGTAAATTGACAGAAATTATGCCAATTATCTGGAAGGCATAGGAAACTTGGCCCATTATTTAGGGAGAAATCTGGAATAAAATTCTGTCTGATGCATCTGAAATCCACTCAACAGGGGTCTGTAAAATCAAGTTTTCATTGGATTAGAAAGCCAGACGTATTTCAGGATTCTAGTAAGATTGCTCATTGCATTTTTCACAGCAATGGAAGAATGTTAAATAAGGACACTGGCTTTAATTGTGGGACAAAATGACTCTCATAAAAATCAGATGCTTCTAACACTGATCTCGAACCCCAGCAGATATGTCTATAACCCTTCATGTGCTATCATTCAAACCTAGTTCCCATGGAGGTTATAAACATAAACACAACTTTTCCCTTCACAGGGCGGGCCAATCAGTGGCTCCAAACTATACGATACTGTTCTTAAAATCAGATACAAAATATTCCAACAGACAAACCATGATTATGGAGGAGTACAAGCTTCCATCTTCTAAACTGCAGCTGCAGACTATACGATGATGAACTTGTTTTTTAAAACTCCAGTTTACTGGGGCCGCAGTGTACTTTCATCACTGCAGGAAACTTTTCGTTAACACTCCCAATCTTAATCTAACACATGCACGTTTCTTACAGTTATAGAACAAAAAGGTAACGCACTAGCCGAAAACAAATAAATGCCATCTGCCAGTAAAAATGTATGCCATTTAGCACTACTACAAAGCAAGGTAACGTTAATTTGTTAAGCATTTTAGAGCATTTGGCAAATTAGAGTTAGATTAAAAGATCGATATTTCTTTAACACTGAATACATATTTCATATTTATTTCAATTTTATAAGTAGTCATAAAACACTAATAGATAGCCAGAAATCTTTGCTCAAAAGATAGAAAGCAAGAGATCAAAACAGCCAAAAAGAATTTACTGCAATGCATAACCTAGGCTGGCAAGAGTGCTCTAAGGAAGAAAAAAAAAGAAAGAAATTGGAAAGGTCCCAATTTGCACTTTCAGGCTAGCACAGGAGTTTCCAGGCAAGGTAGTTTCCGTCAATAGCTTCCCTTTATTTTTATACACATCGCTCAGAATACTACACAAAAGGGATGGATGGCCCTCACCATTTCATTTTAGAATTCAAATGCTGCAGGTTTTTAAAAGAAAGGTGGATGACTGAACCTTCCGCATACCACAAGTTTTTTTTTTTTTAAGAATATCGAATCCATTATGAACCACCACGAACTAGCAACAGCATCTGCCAAAATGACTTGCAGAGTTAAGTCCTACAAATGCCGGGTTCTTGCAGGCCTTTATGTGCTGTGTGGGAGAGCGCTGCTTGGCGAAACAAAAACGCATGGCAGGGTGTTCTACAGGCCATTCATGACGAGGAAAGGGGGTGTACAGCGAGAACGAGAGGCCTGTCTCTAAAGACACAGGCAAAGCATGGAGCAGAAACAGTTCGACATGTTGGCTATTTTAAAAAAGCATCATTCCAAACCCATTTAATGAGAAGGCGGGGGGGGGGGGAGGGAAGCCAGGGTGGAGAATGGAAAATGAGTTTTTTTTTTTTTTTTACCTATTCCATAAGCTTTAGCACAGATCCACTGCAGATTAGCAGCTATTTTGGCTCGAGCTGAATCATAGAGTTCCAGTGGAACAATCTCAGCTGCACTATCTGTTAGAGCATCCATTTTTCTTCTGGTGTTATCCCCACCAGCACCGATATCAACATCCACCATCTGCAAGGACAACAGAAAAAAAGAAACACAGCCTAACATTTTGAAATGACAGTTCGGAAGACGAGCTGATTATCCAGCACAGATTCTATCATCCCAGAAGCTCTGGGGGCAGACTTGTTTTTTATTGTCAAGGTTCAGGAATGGGTTAAAACAAAGCTCAGTTTGAAACCCACCCACCCAAATACTCCACGTTTTACATTCTGTATACACTCAAAACTTAACAGAAACAAGGTAACCAGCATGCCAACTAAGTAAGGGTAGTTACGTCCATCCTTGCTCGTCACTGTGGTTCTGCAGCAGATGTTGGCTCTAATGTGTTAAGTAATTTCTAATAACACGCACAGGTCCCAAACTCTTGACTGGAGGGGGAACATCTGCTATCAACTGATTTCCCCAACAACAAAAGAAGGGCAGTAGAAACAGTAGAGCAAGGGAAGGCAGGAGGCCTTCCCACTAGCACAACACCCTGCTCTTTCCTTCATCCTACCCCTAAGAGGGATCAGCGGCTGGCTGAACTGAGCAGATGCTCCAGGCACCTTAAGCAAGATAATAGTAAGCAAAAGTGGTAAAACCTCTTACCTTTTCTGCCGGCATGTTTGGGGGTCGAGTGAAAGGGGTGTCAGATCACCTTTCCTGCCAGAAGGCTTGCTCTCCAACAAAGACAACAAAGGAGATCTCCTCAAGACCTTCCTCCTCATCCATCACCCGTTCCTTTTTGCAATCTCACTATCCTCCCCCTTTGCGAGCAGCTTCTTTTGGCTGTTGTCTTCACTCCCTGCTTCCCCTCCCCGCCCGAATTATGGACACTAATGCTTATTGTGACCACTTCTTTCAGCTCTCTCAGCCCTTTTCCACTGGGTGTGTGTGTGTGTGTGTGCTCCATTTCCTTAAGAGACCTTACAATAGACCTGCCTATTTCATTTTCAACCTCCCCCCAACACACATTATTTGTTGTGATCTCCACTCACATGGGTTTAGCCCCCTCTCATATTGGGGCCTCCTTTATCCAACTCCTGACTCCTCACATCTCCTTTCCACAACTGGTGCCACAATTCCAGCCCTCAACATTTTTGCAGTACACACAGATACAAATCAAAGAGAACATGCATCATGATTAAAACAGTATCACTTTTTATTATTACCTTTTCCTGACTGAAGGAAATCCTTCCAAATACACTTCGTAAAATCTTGGATCCAAGCTTGTCCATTGTCCTAACCATTACCCTCAACTGCCTAAAGACCCCAAATCTCGACAATCACACCCCCAATACCCAAATCATACCAACCCAACCCCACCCTGGCCTATCCCTTTCCTCCTCTCCTTTCCTGTTGCCTTAATAACGAATCAATTTCTAGATGGTTCCCACTGAGCTTTTTTATTGCTTTTATTGCTTGGTGGGTTATTTCAATTATGCCTTTTAAAGGATGCTTATTCTGCGTTTGCATTTTTGTTTTTTCCAGCTTTAAGCCTTTCCTGGTTCCAGAGAGGAGAGAAAAGCAGCCCGCAGCTCACACAAACAGTGAAACTGACTTACAAACAGTGAAATTGACATAGTTCCTATTATCCTTTCCAAGCATCACCCAAGCAGTTGATCCTGGCCTAGACCCCCCCCCACTTTTGCTCTCTCCTAATGCCCCGCCAGCCCCCTCCACACACAAAATAATGAGACCTCCCTGGCCGTCATCCTGTCCCCCATTAACCCCCCAGCTCCTACGGGCGCTAAAGACAATGGAAACTTGCTGCTTCCCACACACAGTCACTCTCTACACCCCCCTTGGGGAAAAGGGGGGAGGAGAAAGGAAAAGGAAAGCAAGGGTAGCCCAGGACCCCCAAGATAAGCCACGATCCCGCACCCCAAAACCCCCAGGCCAGCATGCATTGTCTGCACGGGTGCCCGCAGCACCCCACCCCCTTACTGGGGGCTCCTGCTGGGGGATTAATGGGGGAGAATGCATGTTATACACCCCCATGAGCCCCCCCGCTGGACATCGAGCCCCCCCACCGTGCTAGGCCGGGCTCTTGCTCGAGCCGCGGAAAGCTGGCCCGCCAGTGGGGGGGGCACCCCTCGCGCGCGGCTAACCCGAGTTCGGCGCTCGTGGGAACGCGCCCGGGTCGTGAGGGGCCGCGTCCCCGCCCCTGCCCAGGCCCCCGTTCGCGGCACGGGGCAGAGCTCCCTCGCCCCTCACCTTGCTTCGGCCCTTCCCCGGCCGCAGCTACTCCATCGCCGCCGCGCAGGCCGCGCCCAGGCCGGAGGGGGCCGCGGCCTCCCCAGAGGGACGCGGAGGGGCCGGACGGGCGGGCGAGGGAAGGCGGGCGGGCGCGAGCGCGCGGGCACGGCGGCGGGCGCGCTCCCGCCGGGCGGCCAGGGGGGGCGCCTCCTCCGCGCGGGTGGTTAAGAGGGGAGAGAGGAGGGGCACGCTGCCGCGCATGCGCGGTCCTTCGCCCGGGAAGGGGCGGGGCTCCACGCTCGGGCGCGCGCCGGGCGACGTCACTCGGCGCACCAGACAGAAGGGAGCGGCGGCGTCTCCTCTCCTCGGCGCCTTGCGAGCGTCTCTCGCCTCGGCGCGCATGCGCCGGAGGGAACGGCTTTTCCCGTCCTCGCTCTTCTTCCTCGCAACGGTCTCCAAGGGAATGAGGCGAAACCTGGGGAGGGGGCGGGGACGGGGACGGAGGTGGGGCTCGGAAGCGACCCGGCCAATGAGGGCCCCGGCTGGCCTTTTGAGTGACACGCAGCTCCCGGCCCGGCCTTGAGAGGCGGGGACGACAATTCCCATCCCTCGGCTGTGCTGGCGGGGGATGATGGGTTTGTAGTCCGTCACCCCTCGGGGGGAGGGGGAGATGGACTGCGGACTGCGAAGGTGGGGACGTCAATAAGTCCGCTTTGAATGTTTATTATGATTATGAAATTAGTTTTGTTAATATTTAATAATATTATATGAAGGATATTTTTATTTCGAGGAAGGCTCTTAATAATTTATATCCTGTGATAATGCAAGATAATACTTCATATTAGGATGATTACGGAATGTTTATTTTAAGTGACTCTTAAGATGCTAAGAGGTCGAATCGTTTCCATTAATAGAAAAAAGTTTTATTACGAAATTATTATTTCGGTTCTTTTCATAGGAGGAATAGTCTTTCTTTTAAGAAAGAGGTTTAAATTAGGTTTAGCCAGATGTTGGAGTAAATCCTGGGGATGCCCACTTGCAGGGGGTAAATGCTCTTAAATACCTTCCATGGTTTTTAACGATTATCTTTTAGAAAAGACGATCAACTCCCGCTTTAATCATGGGAGGAAGGAGGCTTATAAATCTCCTGAAATGTTGGACTGGATCATAGACATGCTGACTCTGTACAAATAACGTGGGATGTTTTTCCATAGGTTATCCAAAGTTCAGTGGCATTTCAGTTGCAGGAGCCGAGCGGCGTATAAATTTAATATGATTATTATCATCCCGCAGAAAAAACATGAGACGTTGCAGCGCGTTGGAGAAAGAAAAGGCAGAAAGAGAGTTCACCCACCCACCAAGGTATGGTTTGCTTTATTCATCCCTTACTGAATACAGCCCGGTTTGCTAGGTCTGTGCAACCCCCTAAATCTACCGAATAAACCAGAGTTAAGCCAACGAAGGACATGGGGTAATGTGAGAACCTGGGCTATCAGCATCTATGCAGGCAAAGTAGGAATGGAGAACAGAAAGTGGTCATGGAGCGTATAGAAACAACAGTGCTTTTTGCAACCAATTGGTGTATTTTATGAACAGGAACTGGTTCCTGAAAACAGGGTGGAAAGAAAGCTAGATCAGATCTGCAACAGAGTTTTGGGTCACTCCTATCGCAACAGTTTTTACACTGGGGCCTTTGGGATCCTGAAGCCCATCGCACCAGGATACCTTGATTGACAAAAACCAACACACTTTACCTTATCTCTAATATAACTGAGTTTTGGAATGCTTTTGAACTGTAAGCTGGGCTGGGAAACAGTTTAGGCTCGAGAAGGCTACTTAAAAAATTTAGTCAATGAGGTGTGATCGCTAATCCTCCTTTGACTAATCAGCTGGGCGGCTTGCAAGAAATATTGGGCCCATCTTCATGACAGAAGCAACTCAACAGAAGCACGGAATCTACTTGGGATCCATCAGCTTAGCTAGAAGATAGTGATCCGCCTTGTTTGCATTGCCTGAAAGCTGAGTGGAGGCGTTCCTGCCATCCTGAAAAACAAAGGTTAGTTTCTCCCAGGGCAGGGCTGAGAAATGCTTAGCCACACGTCTTGAGAAAGGGTGAGGTTTAGTTGCAGCTCTGTTATCTTTAAGACTGATCTCTTCTAGAGGGTTTGCCTCTCCCAGGGAGAGCTCAAAACCAATCTGGACTGGAGCAGGGTAACTTCTGTAAATAGGCCTACCACATTCTTTGCAAAAGAGCCCCCTAGGCCATGCTAATCAAGTTCCATCTGGGATCATTGAATGCTGAGCATCTGCAGACTTTATTTTTTAATCGATATACACGTGCACCAAAACTGGATCTTACAAGGCCTGGGCTGGGAAGAAACCATCAGGAAGGACTTAAGATGTTTATGCATCCTACTTGATGCCACTTTGAATGGGCTACAAGGTTTCCAGAGGTCTTCTGGGCTAGTGCAAGACATCTGGTATATTAAGGGCTTGTTAGAGAAGAGTCATCTGCTTGAAGGTGTTCTCTGTTGGAAGGATGGTCAAAGGACAGTAATCTAGTTGAGCAGTTCTCAACTTTTTATTTCTCCGCTTTCTCCAGGACCCTGATAGATTTACAGTGATTTTGTAAGTTTTAAGGATTTAATTAACATTTCAATCGCTTGCCCCATTTCCAACCTTGATTACTGGCCTGTTTGAAGGTATCTGCACTTGGAAATCTGCGTTATCTGCTTGAAGACATCTGTTAGATGCCGTCCTTTTTTTTCCAGTGATTTGTTTGCATGGATGAAGGTCTACCTTATCCTGCGTTCAGGGGTGCCTGGAGCAGTGCTCAAGAAGCAGTTAATCATAAGAAGAGCAGACAGTCCTTCAGAAATTAGTGCAAATGTGTAAAAGCCATGGCTATATAGATACATCCATGAATCTTACTGGAGCCTACAGAAGAAGGAAATAAACTTGACTTGCATGAAACAATTACCGGTAACTGCATTATTAGGCTGCCAAAGACATTGCAGTATGACTGTTCCCATATTGTTAATCTGGTTTTTCTTTCCTTCCTGAAGGATGGATTGCATAATGAACTCTCCTAGCCATTATGTTTGATGGAGGGTGAGATCCAACAGACGGATGCATCACCCACGTTGCCAAGGTAACCACTGAATTATAGCTTGATTTGGCTGTAGCCATGAGGTTGTATTTATTCTTTTTAAAACTCTCACTTCTTTCAGTTCCAGAGCTGGCAGATGGAAATAAGAAAAACCTGCCGCCGAAGAGGTAGCAGATGTTTGTAAGATATAAGACAGTGTTAGAATTCATCTTGTTATATTGGCATTTATCCAAGTACTAATTAGATCCAATCTTGCTTAGGTGTTTGCGTGTTTGTTTGTTTGTTTAGATTAGCCACAGTTAGAGGGGGCTGATTTTAAAGTTCAGAGAAAAGGGGCGGCAGAGATCGTTGTGATTCTATGTAGTTGATGAGAGCCTGAAAACAGAGAGAGGTGAGAATTTTAAAGAACACAAGGGTATTAAGTCTTCTGTGGGCATGATAGAAACAAAGATGATTTGCAAGGAAAAAAATAAACTGGATCGTAAACTAGAATTCGTTTTTTTCTTATTTCTTGCGTATGTTCTTTTGCTTCCTTCTTTTTTTTCTTTTTTTCTTTCCTTTTCCTGTATTTTGCGTCATGTTGCTTATCTAGAAAGGAAGGAGAAGGATGGATAGGTTTCTGTGTACGCTCACCCCAATGAACAGGAATGTTCCCAAATGCAGAAGAACTGGTTTAGCACATTTGAAGTACAAGAGACAATTCAGGTTACTGTATCATCTAACGAACCTCTCTCCCCATAAGCCTGTTTGGAATGCTGCAGCTAATCCTGACAGATCTCAAGCAGGCTAAGCAGGCTTGGACCCTCTTAGTATCTGGAAGAAAATCCAAGATTGTAGACCAGGCTTCCAAACAGCTGTTGAGGAAACTGACATCTCCAAGGCTTGACTCAACAAGATTTATTATTTTCAATGACCACGAGAAGCTACAAAAGGGTGTGCAGTTATTCAACCCAGTATGTAAACTCCCTTAATTAGTAAAAATAATAAAATTGTTAATGATGAACCCATCACTGTGGGTATGCTATTCAGTAGTTGATATTCTCCTCTTCTAATTCACATTAGGGCGGCTGTTTCTCCCCAACTCTACCTACCCACTCAGAGGAAAATAGAACTCTGATTACGTTCATGCTCTGGCCCTGTGCAAATTTCTGATTCACATGCTCCCAACATCTTCCCATTTGTCATGGCGCAATGCCTCTTCCTGGGTGCCCAGGGATGCGTTTGTGATACGAGAGAAGGCAGGTGGGAGGCCGGTGGGGGTAGGCACACATTCCCTGAGTCACAAGAAGATAGAGAGGCACATGGCAGACGCCCATGAGCGCATAAACTGGTGTCACCATGGCAACGGCTCTGATGATGGTTTTGCAAGCTGACATCACAAGTAGCAGATGAAGGCATGTTGATATTTCCTAACCAAAGCTATCTCAGGCAGTCACTGGAGATCATCCGGTTACCTGCTATCATTGTGTTTTGGATAGTAACCGAGAAGCAAACATATTTAACACTGAAAACGATAAGCCTGATTTGCTTTCTCTTCAGCAGAGGGGAGATCTGAGGCTGAGGTTTTCCTGTCTCAGTTGCCAAACCCTTGCTTCCAAAAACGCACATCCCTTCTTTTTAATCCAAATTTTCCAGCACTAGAGAAAGACACGAAAGGCATAATCTGGGTCAGAAAAAAAATGGGAGACTGATATCGGGCAAAGTATAACTCAGATCTTTTTGCTAGCTGACAGTCCGCCAACCTCTGCTCATTTCAACGGAAAGCAAGTTATTCATTTTGGAGACCCCCAACTTCTTGCTCTGGAGCCTTGACAATTAAACTACTGTGAAACAGTGAAGAAGATCTCAGTATGGATATATGCAGTATCCCCATCATAATATCTTGATATTGGTAGCGGATAATTCAGAAGATATTTTTCCTGTCTTGTACCTATATTCCAGATTTTAAAAATGTGAATTTGCCCTTTCCATTCACTCACGTTAAGTTCCGCTCCATGCAAGTTTATACAGACCTATTCAGTTGTACACCAGTACTCACTGTATACAAGAACCCACAACCAGCACTTGACAAATCATTTCTGTATTGAAACCTAAGTTGGATAGATAGTTATAAAAAAATAAGCCGTACGTTTATTTTCTTACTGGCTTAACGCAGCAAGATGAGCTGAATCACACCAAGGTCCTCTGTTTCAGGGACCAAACAGATGTCACAAGAGATGACACAACCAGAAGAGGACACCCAGACCATCGTCCTTGTTCCTTACAACTGATAGTTTGAGTTTTGCTGCCTCTGATCCTGATTCTAGAGGTAGCTCGTAAGCATCATGAACTGGAAGTCAAGGTTGCTCTTCCCTTCTTTTCTCTAGCATTTTGGGATGGATGGCTAGACCAAAAATTTATCTGGGGAACTTAATATTTTTCTTTCTTGGTTTCTCTTCCTCACTGTCAGTCAATTGCCAGTGTTTCCCCATTGCCAAGGGAACCTACATAATACTCCTTTTAAATTTCCCATTGCTTAAAAACTTTTTTTTAAGCGGTGGCCTACGTTGACCTAGCGACAGCAGAGATCCACTTCTCTGGTGAGCATCCTGCAGCCATCCTGTTCAGCAACCTGTCAGTGATAATCCCTGTTATTTTATTAAACTATTAAGTTATTAAACTGTTCCAGATCGAGGATTCAGATGTCTTGTCATTCAGGAACGTCCCTTAAAATTCAGGACATAGGTGAGCCTCTTTTATTGCAAGAGGAGTTCCTGTGCCTCAAACATTTTCCTGAGCTGTAGACATCCAGTGGGGGGGAAAATTACAGAAATGGCTATAATCGTTCCCCCATTAAGTCAAGGCGGGCAGCCCACCTATGCTGCAGTGTTGTGCCTTAATGGGGGGGTTGTATGAATGCATCTAGAGAATGCACTCACTGAATTGAGGAGGAAGAAATGGAAGAGGCGGAAAATGAACACAGGTCACGTCACACAGATTCACACCCATTTTGTTTTTTGCAGGTCTAAGGCAAAGAGTGCTAAGGAGTGAAATCGAAAGGGATCAGCTGTAGGTTGTAAGACAGGCTTTGGGGTACGAAACAGTTGCAGATGGCCTCAGACAAAGAGAGCAACGTTGAGTTGGGAGTTGCGTTCGCCCTCCCTCTTCCTTTCCCAACGAGCTGCTACTATCAGATTTGCTCATCGATCCAAAATGTCTGTCCTCCGGGCCCTGGGGTGACAGAGAGGAAGGGAGCGAGAGGCACTATCATCTATTGTGTTCCCCGTCCTCTAGTTTGTGAATTTCGCCATGAAATATTTAACAGTTTCCAATTTGCATACGCCAGCGTGCATATGCACACAACACATAAAGGTTTAAAGAGAGATAGATAGGCAATAGATGGATGTTTGCCCTTAAATTAAGCCACTTGGAGCTTTAGAGAATGGAGCATTGTGTAAGCCTAAGCATTTTTATTTATTTATTTATTTATTATGTGTGTGTGTGTGTGTGTATGTATATATATATTTTTTTTAATTTTTAAGTGAACCTTTTAAAAGGGGAAAAAAGAAAGAAGGAGGAGAGAAAAAGAAAGGCACAGGGTAAATACAGAAGAGGCGTGCAAGCATAAGATTAAGTAGATTAAGTACGAATTCTCAGAATATTGCTGGTTTTGCTCCAAATGCAGTATGTCCCTTTAAAACTCGTTATTGGGATCAAGTTAGCCTATGAGTATCAGTGGCAGTAGCCAGGACCGTATGAAATCCAGGTTATGGTGAAAAACGACAGACTTACGTAGTCCAAGAGAAATCTACGCTCACTTAACAAACTGGGAGTTAGACATTAATGCTTTCCGTGGGGAGACCCCCAAATTTCGTTCGGTTGAGACGGTTTCAGCCATTAATTTCAGACAGGGGGTTTGAATGGCTCATTTGCTCTCCGGCTCATGGAAGAAAAGCAGACAATGAAGACATGGGCGGGGTGGGGGACCCTAAAGCTAAAGATGCTCCAGCATCCTGTAGCGTCCAGCCAGATCCACGTCTGCACCCTAAAACTGAACGTATATTTTTTTTAAAAAACTGATTTATTCTTCTTGCTGTTTTCTTTTCAAAGCATCCTTTAAAAAGGCTTAAAAAAGAAAAAGGACAGCCCAAACCAATTCATCGATGCACGGCCGAGCCCACGCCCCTAATTCGTGCATTGACAATTGCGGGGGCAGCTGGCCCTGCGTGCTGCAACGTTGCGCGTGTCTCTTCTAACTGCATCCTTTTCGCTTTAGTTAAGTATTTCCACGCTTGGCTTTCGGCGAAGCCTCCACGTAAGCCGATGCAACTTCCATAAGCGCGCCGACTTACGGCGTCTTGCTTTTCGTTCGCCCCCCGGAGCGAGGCGACGCGCGCCGCCCTCCCGAGGCGGAACCTTCCAGGCGGGGGCGCGGTTTCCCGCCGGGGCGCAGAGCGCCGCGCGCCACGGTCCGCCGGGGGACGCCTTACGCCGTGGCACCCGGGCTGTTGCGGGGCGGGCGAGCCCCGCGCGGGTTGGAGGGGCTCGCATCATGTTCGCCGGCCTGCAGGAGCTCGGGGTGGCCAACGGGGAGGACTTGAAGGAGACGCTGACCAACTGCATGGAGCCGCTGAAGGCCATCGAGCAGTTCCAGGTGGGGGCTTCCCTCCGCGTCGCCGTTGCCATGGGGACCGGCGCCGGGGCGCGTTCTCCCACCCGGCGAACCCCCGGAGGGCTGGCGCTGCGGGCCGGGCGCAAAAGGCGCGCGCGTGCGGGCTGCTGCTGCTGCTTCGCGCCGTTTCTGCAGAATTGCGCTCGGCCCGTTGCAAACCGCTCGTGCAAACTCCGCGGGGCGGAGGACTGGGGCGGGACGGCTGGAAAACCTGGGATGGTTTTTAATCTGTTTATTGTCTCCGGGTGTTTTGGCTGTCTTGTCTTCCCCCCCTTTTTTTAACCCTAAATGCAGCATTTATTTTATTTCCAGAGGGAATAACCCTCCTCCTCCTCCTCCTCCTCCTCCTCCTCTCCGGGGGGGGGCATAATGCGGTGTTTCCCAAACTTGGCAACTTTAAGGGGCGTGCACTTCAACCCCCAGCATTCCCCAGCCAGTTTTTTAAAGGTGCTTTTCGACCCGCCGGGAAATCTTCTGCATTGGAAGGAATGGGGTTGCATTGCGTGCTCCTGGCGGGTGGGCCCCCGGGGCCCTGAGAAGTGTCAGGGTTACCTGCTCTCATCTGCCTGAACCCCACGCGTGCCTCGTTGACAGACCGAAAACGGCGTCCTGCTGCCCTCCCTCCAGTCCGCCCTCCCCTTCCTGGACCTCCATGGCACGCCGAGGCTGGAGTTCCACCAGTCGGTGTTCGACGAGCTGCGCGAGAAGCTGCTGGAGAGGGTCTCGGCCATTGCCTCTGAAGGAAAGGCCGACGAAAGGTAGCTTTGGGGGGCGCCATGAAGGGACCTGCACGTGGGGCTAGAAACGGGCTCCTGGACCTCTTGCTTCTCCCTTCTGCAGGTACAAAAAGCTAGAAGATCTCCTGGAGAAGAGCTTCCCTTTGGTAAAAATGCCGTCCATCCAGCCAGTGGTGATGTGCGTCATGAAACATCTGCCCAAGGTAGAAACTGAGAACGTCACCACTGAATCTGGGTGCCGTCTGAGCCTAGGAAAAGGATGATCCGTGCTTTGCACGGGGGAGTTCAGGACCATTCTTAGGACGCCCCGTGACGTTGCGTGGAAAGCTTCCAGATGTTGTCCCCCATTACATAGAAGCCTGTTTCCTCTGGTTCTGTCTAAGTTAACCCTTTATTCAGAACCTGATGTGTGAAGGCTATCAGAGCCGGGCATGCGTTGTGCAGCCAAAGTATTCCTTCCTTAAAGGCTTTATCCTCTGTCAGGGCTGTATTCCGTCACCAAAAAAGGACTGGCAGCGTGAAACATGCACGCTTGATGCAAACTAAGCCTTTACAGATTTTGCACGTTTTATTTCTTGGCAGAGAAGAGAGTGCCACACGAGTCCAGTAGCTCTGTCCCGCTCTAGCTTTTAGAGACACTGTTTTATCAAGCTTTTGGTTGCAAAGCATGGAAAATGGCCGGGTTTGCATATTGTGCCAATGTGCTGTGTTTTGATTTGGCTTAGTATGTTGTCAGAAGCCAGCCATTAACTGGGCTTTATGATTTAGCATGTGGCAGGAACTCAGCCAGTGAGGGACGGCAGTAAACCATGTTTTTTAAAAAAGCATGGCTTGGTGCAATGGGAGAATCAGGCCAATATTTACCCTTGGAATTGGGTTGGTTTTTGAAGTGGCTGCTTGTTGGGGTGGGGAGTGAGTGGTCCTGGAGTCCTAAACAACGCGGCGTTGTGAAAACACACTAAGACGTAATGTCCGGAGGGTTAATACTGTGCTTACCAGACACTCTAGAAGTACAGTCACTCAAGCATCCAGCACAAGTTTGGGACCGGCCCTTTTGCAGTTGACTCCTGATGGCATGTTTGAACCCAGGTTCCCGAGAAAAAGTTGAAGTTGGTGATGGCTGACAAGGACTTGTATAAAGCCTGCGCTGTGGAGGTGAAGCGTCAGATCTGGCAAGATAACCAGGCCCTCTTTGGAGATGAGGTCTCCCCGTTGCTGAAGCAATACATTCTGGAGAAGGAAAATGCCTTATTCAGCAGCGACCTCTCAGTGCTGCAGAACTTCTTCAGCCCTTCTCCCAAGACAAGGCGACAGGGAGAGGTAAGCACCGAGAAGGGTGGCCTGGCATGCTTATTATAGGTAATCAGGCCACCAGCAGGCCAGGATGTTTTAATGGTTGGTGCCCTGTGTGGATAGAGAACTGTTTGTCCTTCATATGTTGTTGAACTAGAATTTCCACCATTCTTCACGGTTGGCCATGTCGACTGGCTCTGCTAGGTATCATAGTTCAGATGGAGAGCTCACAAAGTAATGTTAGCCCAATCTCTCTCTCTCCCATTCTCAATTTCTCAGGGTCATGGTGGAGTCCAAAGTTGGAAGGCGTCATTCACCATCTTGAATTTTGAAGATAGGATATATTTTTATTATATATTCCTGCAAGGAAATAATCCATGGCAGACCTCAAGTTCACTGAATAATTTTCAGGAAATGACTGTCAGACAGCCATCCTTCTCTGATCTACTGTTTTCCCAGCGTGTTGGACCTTAACTCCTATTGACATCCAACCCAACTGGGAGATAGGTTGGGAAAGGCTACATTAGAGCATGGATTGGCAACTTTGTGCTTTCCAGACATTAATAGGGATCCTTTGGCAACCCCTAGGTCCAGCTAGCATAACCACTGAGGAAGAACTATGAGAGCTGTAGTCCAAAACAAAGGAACTTTGGAGTCCTTGGTGGTTTCTGAGTTTGGTTGTTTGCTTGCAGACGTCTCATTACCCAACTTGGTAACATAATCAGTGCTAGTGAGTGTGGGGTTTGCTCCCTGTTTAGATAGAGTTTATCTGTATATAAGCAGGGAGCAAACCCCACATTTGCACTGATGATGTTCTCTAGCTGGGTAGTAAAACAGCTGCAAGCAAGCCACCAAGCTCAGAGACCACCAAGAACTCCACAGTTCAACCCTGAAGTACAGATATTCTCTTCTGTTGGAACAGAGAACCTTGGTTGCTTGTTCCCATGTTGGAGACCTGGGAAAACCCAACTTTGAATTTTCCCCTGCAAAAGTATGGAAGGGACAAAACTATTGTCCCCTCTCTTTTTTCCTGATTGCTGGAGCCACTCAACATTTTGCTTTCTCTCTCTTTGGGGAAAGGTGGTTCAGAAGCTGACTCAGATGATTGGGAAGAACGTGAAGCTGTATGACATGGTGCTGCAGTTCCTCCGGACCCTGTTCCTTCGAACACGAAATGTCCATTATTGCACGTTAAGGGCAGAGCTCCTGATGTCGCTCCACGATCTGGATATCAGCGAGATCTGCACCGTCGATCCCTGCCACAAGGTACAAGCTCAGGGAACAGCTTGTAGCTCTTCAACCCTGTGAGCATCAGCAGAGAGATGCAAAACGTGTTGCTGTCAAAACATCCAGGCTGGGAGGAATCTCGTTCAGATCTCAGAACAGCCTGTTCCAAACTAATCAGAACTGCTCCAGCCTGAAAACGGGCCATTCCATCTGAAAATAAACATTTTGCACATCTTTGGGGGGACCTCACTTTTCAGGTGCCTTTCAGGAGCTGGGCCCACTCTCGCCCTGCTCACGCTCTGTGTCAAATCTTTTTTTTCTTCTTTTTAAAAATTTTTTGCTCCCCTGGCAGTTCACTTGGTGCCTCGATGCCTGCATTCGGGAGAAGTTTGTCGACAACAAGCGAGCGCGGGAGCTGCAGGGCTTCCTTGACGGGGTGAAGAAAGGTCAGGAACAAGTGCTGGGGTGAGTGCTTATGAATCTGGAGGCTGGTTTGGCTTTTTCTGCTGTTAAAATGCCTTTAGTTAAAGCCAGTCATGGAATGTCACGCGTCAGCCATGAGGAATCTGCTGAGCTTCATCAGCCAGGAGGCTAACTGGGATGAGAGAGGAAGTGAAAGCAGAATAGGATTTGTGCTATGCGTGTGTGTTTTAATCTATTAAAAGACAAACATTGGGGGGGAGGGTTATGGCTGGGAAAGACCAGCCTGAAAAAGCAGCTTGCTGTTAACGTGCATTTGATGAGTTTCTGTTTTCTCTCCTGCTCCCTAGAGACTTGTCAATGATCTTGTGTGATCCATTTGCCATTAATACCTTGGCTTTGAGTACGATCCGGCACTTACAGGAGCTGATCGGTCAGGAAGTGTTACCCAGGGTAAGTTAGGGGACGATATCCATTGGATAGGACTGGCCACGTGGGGCAGAGCTAAAAATGCCCAACCACCCCCACCCCAATTCCTCGACAGTACCATCCGGTTGTAATTCCAGATGTGACTCAAGGGGGGAAATTGTTAAAACCCAGAATAATCATACTCAGTGCATTTAATTTAATGTAGTTTAATTAACTCCATCAGGCAGAGACATCAACCTGGGGGGTGAGGGATTGAATTTTGGCTTTGCTGTACTGTCCCTTCCCCAGACTAAATCAATTTTCAATGCCACTTGGAGCCTGCGCACCCCAAAACTAAGGAGAACCCAACCTTTTTTTAAAAAAACCTCTAAGAATATTGTCCTAATTCATTGTTAAGGTGTTCCTGATGGATGTTACATACGTGACCATTCCTACTTGTAATCACATCTTGCCCTTTGACTACAAAATGCTGCCCAACCCTACACGGCTGGGTCTTGGGGGCAAACAATGAAGTGTGCCTCACAGTGTCACACCAATTCTGCCCCTTACATGCTTGCATGCAACCCTCCAACACAAGTAGGAAAGGGTGGAACTTGCGTTGTGATGCCACAACGCACATTTTGGCATCAGGGTTAGTTCTGGATGCCAACACAGCCGTAGCAGCTTAATCTTCACTTTTTGTCGAACACACAGTTGACCCGCACTCAGATTGCAGCATCCAGAGAACTCACTGGAGGATGCTTCCACGTTTAATGTTGTTGGATTTTCAGGAAAGTCCAGATCTCCTACTGCTCCTGAGGATGCTGTCCTTGGGACAGGGGGCCTGGGATGTGATTGACAGCCAGATCTTCAAGGAACCTAAACTGGTAAGGTGCCACCATGAATGAATTGCAGCTGTCGCTTATGGTGTTGAAGGCCTGATTCTCAGTAGCAGTTGCACCTGAATATTTTCTTCATGCCCATCTTGCCCCATGCTCCAAGCCCACTTGCAGATGATGAAGGCTGGCCATTGCCCCAAAGTAGGCTTGAGTTGAACACCAGTGCCAGGTCCATGAATTAGACAAGAGTAAATTTGAAGAGCGAAACCTCTCTTAGATGCAGGTACTGAATGATCAAAAAGTTCCTTTCCAAGTTTTGCAGATCTCTTCCTGTGATGAAGCCCTGGTTAGAGTTCCTTACACCTTTTCCATCTTTAAAATATTGCAGGGCTCACTTCTTAGTTTAATTATTATTCTGTTACCCTAATCAAAAGAAGAAGTAATATATATTTCTAGCAGGATGAAGTCCATTCCTTTGATAGGGGCTGTGTTTTTCTGAACTGATGATGCTCTGCTCAGGGTGCTATTACTTGACCCTCCGCTGCCTGTCTGTATCTCAGGAGGTGGATTTGATCACCAAGTTCTTGCCGATGCTGATGTCCTTTGTGGTGGACGATCACACCTTCACTGTGGATCAGAAGCTGCCTTCGGAAGAGAAGGGTCCAGCTTCTTATCCCAGCACCATCCCCGAAATGTTTCCAAAGTAAGTAACGTCACTTTTGAAGCCTTTGCTCGTCAGTCAAAACCTGGTGGTCAGCAAGGCTTCAGAGGCAGAAGCCAAACTATCAGTTGCCAGGAAGCAAAAGTGGGAAACGCTGTCATCTTTCTGCTTGCTCTCCATGGTACTTGCGGGCTCTACTGTACAGCAGAGAACTAACAGTGGGGGAATCAGGTCTCCTTCCAATGAAGAATTCAATTCAGAAAGGAAGGGCTTTGGCGTTCCGGTTTTGGAGGCATCTAGTTTGATTGGATGATTCCTTCCAAACTGCCACTCCAATTCAGAAAGTCTGTTTGATTCAGAGATTAGAGCGACGCCTCTTCAAATGGAATCTGTGCATGGGAGTTTTGCACGGCCCGGTGGCTTTTGGGCTTCTCTGGCTGAGCTGTGGTGAACCGAAACAAGCACAAGAGTTGCAGAAGAGGAGATACGGATATGGGAGGAGCATCCATTCTTCTGGCTGATGCAAAGAAAGGGGCCCTCTGAATTTGTTGCAGGATGAACACCAAATCTGAAAGCTTTCACACCCACTGGTGGGCCCCATCCTCTGTCGGTGGGCCTGGGTGTAATGGCAGGGTTGGGGGGCTGTTGAGTCGTCGTGGGCAGAGGAAAGAATGAGAAGGTTCAGCCAGTAGGCATTTCTGGGAGTGCTGAGCTAGGGGAAAAAGCACTGAAAGGGGAAGAAAGCAGTAAGAACAGCAGACGAAGCTCTTCCTTGCGTGTCCCAGATTCCTACAAGAGCAGCGGATCGCCTGTGAGATAGGCCTTTACTATGTGCTTCACATCACCAAGCAAAGGAACAAGAACGCCCTGCTTCGCCTGGTCCCAGCCCTGGGTAAGTCCACTTGCCCCCTGTCCTTGTCTCTAATGTCCAGTGAAAAGTCGGGACAATGGCAAGGAGCCCCCCTTGCTTTGGTGGCTCTTTAAGTCAGCAAGAAATGGCAAGACTTAAAAAAAACCCAACTCAATGCAATGAAGGTCTTGTGGCGTAATCCACCACGCAAGTCCAATCTGTCTCTCCTGTTCTCTTTAGAAAGAGGCTGGCCTACAAAGAGGTCCGGGGAGATGAGGGGGAACCCCCACCTTCTCAAAGTCACCCGAGTATCTCTCCACATTTTGCAGTGGAGACCTTCAATGACCTGGCGTTTGGCGACATTTTCCTGCACCTGTTCACCGGAAACCTCACCCTGCTGGCTGACGAATTTGGGCAAGACGATTTCTGTGCCGTCCTCTTCGACCGCTTCTTCCTCCCTGCCTGCCCCAGGTAACGCTCTGCTCCTTTCCAGGAGGCCCTCTGCGACAACCGGCAGACCAGCACCGAAGTATTTCTTGTACTTCTATTCCATCACTCCTCTGTATGGGATTGGAAGGGAAGGGTTGTCGTTTGTCTGTCTTCCCAAGAACCTTGTATGGTGGGCTGAGATGCGTGGGAGGAGCCCAGAGCCCTCCAGTATGTTGTCACGGTCAAGGGGAGGTTTGAACATCGGCCTTCCTGGTTCCAGCCCAACATTCTTACCAGCGGACCCCAATAAGCCCAAACGGTCTTTCCCCGTCCTCTGCCGACTTTCATCTGTCCCAGCCAAGAGGGCCACTGCTGGCTGGGAATCCTGGGGCAGGCAGGAGCGTTGAGTGGGAGAGGCGTCTGGGCCCTGAAACTGGGGCACCGACAGTCTGTTTCAACCACTTCCCAGGAAGGAGAATGTTCATCGGCACCTGCTGAGGATGCTGCTTCACCTCCACCACAAAGTGGTGCCCGCCAAGCTGGAGTCGCTCCAGAAGTCCCTGGAACCAACCAAGCAGGTAGAGGGGTGGAGGGCGAGGAGAAGGATCCTGCGTGGTTGATGCCCCAGTTGCAGTGGCCACAGATGTTCTGGGGGTTCGGTGGAGGTGGCCGTGCAAGGCGTGATGGTTGGAAGGCCCCCTTCCTCTTAAATCTGTGGTGGGGCTTCCCTAAACCAGCGGAGATAGAATGGCTGCTGGCATAGACATTATCTGACACCTACCGAGCGCCCAGCTCTCAGACCTATGTGGCATCTTTTGCTCTGTGTCGGGAACCCTTAACGCACCTCTCATTTTTCACTGCCCGCGTCTGACGACAGACGTTCTTCTAGTGTTGAGTCCCCATTAAAAAAAAAAGCTTCTGTGGAGACAATGCTTGCTTCCTGCCTGAAACTACTAGGGTGGTGTGTTACCACATTTAAATCTTCTCCTTTGAGCAGAGCGGTGAAGCAGTGAAAGAGCTTTACAACCAGCTTGGGGAGAAACTGGAACTCCGCAAACCTAGCCCTGTCCAAGAAGCTGATGCTCCGCAGATGGACTTGCCTCTCCCAACAGCGTCTGCCCCGGTTCAGCTGTAGTGTCCTTTGCCTCCCGAAGAACAGGGCTCTTCCCTTGCGTCGGGCACCGAGGGGGGGATGCACACCTTGCCCGGGACACAGACAACCCGCCAACGTTGGACGAAGCCTCTCAGACTCCTGCTGGGCGTCTCATCTCATAGCGTGCGTCTCCCTAGAAGGGCGCCGCGCAATTAAAGTAGAGACATTTAGGGTGTCTGGGTTAGCCCTGGAGGGGCAGGGCAGGTTTAAATCCAGATGCCATTTTTATAAAAAAGAAAAAATGGGGAAAAAAGCACAAAACAAAGCATAAAAGGCGAGAAATAATTTGCCATGCTCTTTTTCTTTCTAGCGTAGGAGAAATAAACTTTGCGAGACCTGCCCCTGGTCTGGTGTTTTCCGTCTCTTGCTTTTTGGGGGGGGTTGACGCCCTCTTTGCAAGGAAATTGCACCTTCTCTCCCTCTCACACGCGCGCCTACAAAGACGTGCTTCTGTGCTTTGGGATGAACTCAGAAGCATTGCTCTCCACACCCCAACTGGCATGGCTCAGGAGGGGGTGGTCTTTGGACAAAAACCCCTCTGTTCTTACAGGGTTATGTTAGTAGGAAGGGCAACGGAGAGTTCCAAACGTGGCCTGCTTTGCACTTGAAGTCAGAGAGGATCTAGGCCAGCTTCAGCTTGCAGAAAGCTGGTTTTAACGAGCCGTGCCCCGAAACCCAAGCCCAAACACAGCCCAAAGGGACCGTGAGAGCCCTCACGTGCAGGGAGACGCAACCCCATGGTTTTAACCTCCTAGTCTCAGGAATAGCTATTTTTGACCCTCCCTGTTTCTTTTCCTTTTTAGCAGCCCAATGGTCGTCTGCTACAGTCTTCTCCAACCGGCAACCTCCAGAGTTGGGGGACTCCAGTTCTAAAAATCCATAGGCTGGGCATTTTGTAACTTGCCTATCAGGCGTTGGTGGGAAGGTAGCTTTTCCTCTGCATGCAAATTCTGGACAGCTTAACATGCAATAGAGGCCAGGAAGACGGAGAGCCAGATCAATTCTTCCCCTTTCAAATAGTGCTGTGGAATCAACTTCTTTTCTTTTTCTTCTTCTCCCCATTGGGCCGGGTCCCCGTTCAACGTCCCGAGCGTCCCAAGTATCGTCTCTCGCTGGTCCGGCTTGATCTGTCAGTCCGAGGCCCGTCAGGTGCCCGTATTTGAGAGTTTGTCTTTTCTGTGGCACGAGACTGCTGAAAAGAAACCCAGGCCCATTTCCCCCTGGGGACTGTATGCCGGGATCCCCTCGGGCATTTTTCTCTCTGCTAGGAACTGGGTAGCAGTTTTCCACCTCAGGGGGCCTCCTTTGGTGCTTAGATTCTCGCTGGACAGGTACTGGCTGACGGTTGGGATAATTATGGCGCTCTTGGTTTGAGCGATGGGACTTTTCCTGCCTGCATCAGCCGGTGTATTGCGGGCTGCCTTTTCTTTCACTGCACGCTCCTCGTTTCGGCTTCTTTTCCTGCCAAGCGTCTGATCCACAGCGCTCCCATAGTATTCCTTGGCCGACACAGGCCTCAGCCTCGGGGAATTTCCCGAATGAGCACATAACCCCATAAATCTGCTCCAAGCATCTTTGGGTTCCTGCTGTTCGCCCCAGCCTTCTTTCTTTGCTGAATAGTACTTTGACCTCTGGAGAGCTTCTGTCAAAGGCCCTGCTTTTTCAGAGATGGAGTAATGCTGCAGATGGGGGAAATAGGGGTTGACTGCACGGATGGCTGGGATATTTTCAGCAGGCGCTTGGTCTTTTTCGTTAACCAGGACCAGTTTGTTGACTTTATACGTCAGGCTTGTCAGTCCCTGAGCTGGATTCCTTGGGCGTGCGCTTCTCAGAAAGTCGCTACCGACCGGGCAGTTGGCTTCTGGGATGACATTTCCCCTAGGTGTGAAAGAGGGGTGGGGGAATTTTTGAGAGAAAGAAAGCTGGTCATCATCCTAAACACAGGTGGAATTTTGGTCACCTGGAAGAAGGCTCTGTCTTTGGAACTCACCAGGGTAAAAAGATTTTACCAGAAGGTGCCCGAGTTGGACTTCTTCCCATTCAACATTGCAAGAAGTAGGAATTACGACTTCGGGTCGTACACGTGGCGTTTTTAAATAAAAGACTCCCTACGTTAAAGATTGCAATTCCGCCCACCACAAGACCCATTGGAAAAGAAAAAAGAAAAGGCAGCTGAGCTGTGTTCCTAAGTCATTTGTTGGGCCTCCGGTTGGAGTTGTATGAGAGACACCAGTTTGATGATGTCCCATCCTAATGGGACTGAAGTGTATCCAGTGTGACATGCATACGCACCTTCCATGCAGTCAACTTCTCAAATAAAACCTACATCTATGAGTCTAGGCAGTGGTGTTTGAGGGAGGCTGGATATACTGGTGAGAAGAAACACCATACGTGCTTCTCACGTTCTCAGGTTTAAGGGCAGTGGTCAGACAAAACGCCTGTGGCCCAGGGCCATAGGAGCAGATACCTTTGGGACTTGTGTATCTCCCACTGACAGTGAGGCATCCGGACCGATGGGTGGCTTGGCTGTGGGGGCTTCGGGTCTGCTTTCCCCTGGTAGATGGTGCGCAAGTGCTGCTTCGTATTGTCTTGGGAGCAGTGGAAAGCCGATTTTCCTGAGGAGGAAAGAGAAGAGAAGTCTGGAGGATTGGGCAAGTGTCCAATATTGACTTTAGTCCCTACTCAGTGTCTAATCAAACAGTTTCAGGAACAATGAACCCAACAGAGATGTCAAACTTTACAAGCCAAGTGGTTACAGATAAGAATAGTGCTGCTGGACCTGCCTGAGATCCATCCAAGTCCAGTTCTTCGTTTCTCGTAGTAGCCATCTAGTTGCCTCTGAGATGCTTGCAAGGAGGAATTGGAGACCTATCCTCCTTAATGCTGTCCTCTTCACCTGGTCTTTGAAGGCAAGCTGCCCCCAACACAGAGTCTTCAAGACCAGTAGCCCTTGACAGGCTCGTCCTCCACTAATTTATCCTGACTTTATTTCAAAGCCTTACCATGTCTTGCAGTAACAAACACCACGGGTTAATTATGCCCTGGGTGAAGAAGTGTCTCATTTTCTAAACCTCTTTCCAATCAGGCTTGATCCCTTCCTGCTTGATCCCTTCCTGGCCTTCTCAGGGAAGAAGCATAACGTTAAAGAAGTTTCTTGTTCCCTTAGCTACTTGCTTCCCTTGGAGAGCTTGAATTCATCCACCTGGCTAGTTAATCTCAGCATACCCTGGTTTAGCTCTGTAAGGCAGAAGGTGCAAGACTATCTACAGTCCGATCTACAGCAATCAAAGGACAGTGGGTGAATTAAAGGAACATTATGGGAGGCTCCATTAAACTGAAATTGGAGGCCTCCAAGGAGACTTCTTTCAGAGAGGAGGACAATTTAGAAATAGTTTATTTTCTTTTTTACCTGGGTATATAAACTGGTATTCAGCGACTGCTTGATATTTCCTCTTCTCCACCACATTGGGGCATTTTAACCTTCTGTTCAGGAATACAGAAGACAAAGGACAGATTGGTTTCCAAAACAGTTGTCCCTTCCACTTAATCCACAGTACTCACATTTTAAATTGTCCTTCTTGGTTATGGACTGATAGATCCTTCCCCTCATATTTCTGTTCTAACCCAATCCAGACCCTGTTGGTGGCTTACGTAATTGTAAAAACCAAAAGGAGCTTGGTAGCACCTTTTTCCAAATGACAAATTTTCTTAAAAGGTCTGATAATTTATCAATGGGTTTTTTTGGCCGCCATAGACGAACACAGCTCTCCTCTTCCAGGGTTTATAAAAAACCAAGTCAACGCTGGGGTTTCTTAATGATCTCCCATATTTATTTGTCTTTTTTTCTTTTCGTTCTGCTTTTGAGACCAGCTAAATTTGGTAGGTACTGCCACCTAGCTGGGCACTTTAAGTAGACAGGTTGGCTATGAAACAAATTCCTTCAGCAAGCTGGTGGGAATCAAATGGTTTGCTTCCCTTGACTTGGCATTACCCTTTGTTTTCTCTGCTGCTGCTGCTAATATCTTTAGGTTTGTCTAAATGCTCCGCTCTCTCTTTTCCAAACGTGTGTTTGTTTTCAGTTTCCGGCTTGGCCTTGTGGGACTCTCCCTGCAGCTTGAAAAAAATGAAATAAAATAGAAGTATGGAACCTGAGCAGTATACGGTCTACCTCTGCTTTAATATTCTTCAGTAATCATGGTTCCATAGGAATTACAGACTATTTGCACATCACACTAAGCGTGCTTTGCTTAAAATGAATTGATACTGAAACAACAACACATCATCTTCTTCTTCTCCCACTCACCAAGTTGTCTGTCTGCGAAGGTACATTTCCTGGGTCCACACTGCAGTGACACATCGTTGTGCTCTCCGTGCTCTCTTGCCTTTCTGGTTGCAACCTGAGTGAGATAAATACGACAACATTTCAGAAATATTGTAGACCAAAACTAGATCACCACCCTGTTGCCTGCAGCTCAGCCATGCATTCTCAAAGCATGTGCTTCAAAGATCTCCAGGAGTTCAGGAAGCCTGCAACGGCAGCAGAATGCTCCCCCAATGGCTTGGAGTCCAGATCCATTGAGGACCTTAAAGTCCACTGTTGGGACTTGGGATGAAGCTGGGGGAACCTGGGCAGGCTGGACTATTTTGGACTGCAAGGGGGAGATGGTTGCTAGCAGCGGACTGGTCTGCCCCAATTCTGCACAAAGAACCAGATCTATATAGAGTACCAGCCCTATATAGAGTAGGGAAGCATTTCAACCCTTTACTGCACCTTTCAGATCAGAAGTGGTACATTCTAACCAGAGCTGTACCACATGGAATTACTGAGCTTCAATTTTGCTCCTAACTTCAGAGCTACCTTTCTTAGCTTACTAATAGAAAGAAGGCAAGCTATGAGTCAGCTTCCAGCATAAATCTCACCTCTGCCAAGCCTGTGTCACTCACCCACAACCTTCTGCAGCTTGTGAGTGCCAATATTATGGAAGTTCAATAGTTGATGGAAACAAATTTATTCATACTTGTTCCCTAGGTTATACGCCAAGCATTTAACTGTTCAGATTAAATTCTCATATTCAGATATGGATCAGATGGACTCAGGATAAAGTGGGCACTCCTGGACATATTTCAATCAACCCTGATGGTCATCTGTTCACTGATCCTACGTTCAGATTTGAATGAGATGTACATCGACATTGCTTCTAATAAGAATCAGCTACTGTTTCATCAGGTAAAGACCTAATTAATTGCTTTTATTCATCTAAATAATACATTTCAATGAGGAAGAACCAGGGAATTAGACACTAGAAGCTGCTCGTGGAATTTTGGGTCTGTGATTCTAGCTACAAACTGGCCGGGAGCCACTAGATGTGTCTCATTCTTATGGTCAATAAGCCTCTGAGCCTTTCAGCAAGCAGCAAAAGACTGTTGAGCATTTTAGTTCTGAAGTTTGGGTCCTCTCTGGCAGAGGACACAGCTTGATCATTATCCTCCTGATGAGCCTCAAGTTAATCCTCACAAGAATGAGACTGAAAAATCATTTGAGGGCCCTTTAACAACCAGCAGCTCCTTCAGGGTGGGTGGAGTTGACCACACCCAACATGAGATTCCCTATATAAGCCTTCGGTCAGTCTTGGTGTTGTGAGATGTTTTTGCCTCTCGAGAGTCATTTGGAGCTATCCAAGGTTCTGACCTTCTTGGCAAGCTGTGAAAGTCAGCCTTACCCTTTTGAGGCATAACCATGAATGGAACAACTCTTGCCAAGCACTGTCAGCTGAGGGTGCTGTGGTTTACTCTTCCTTCTTTTGGTACGCTTTTTCTTCTTCTGTCGAGGCTGTTTAATGATCTGGGCTGAGCTGTGTTCGGTGGTGGTAGTGGTAGTGGTAGGTGGCTTCTTTTCCTTCATCAGGGCAATCTTGGATGGGCTTCTTTGCCGTGTCTTGGTTCCCATGGTCCTGTTGGCACAGGTGAGGAAGGAATTAACTGAGTAACAGTTTGATGGCTCTTCCTATTCCTATCCACTTCATCTAAAGCAGTGCTACTTGGGTGGAGTTGGCTTACCTGAGTAGATGCCTGCTCAGGTGTAAGAACTGCTGTGGAAGATTAGTGGGGGTTACTTTAGAGGGACAATTGCTTCTCATGCCACCAGAATATACAGAAAAAAGTAGAATATTTTAACAATCAGCATTCCATGGCTTGGGCCTTTCATATGTTACATGGCGGTAAAGTCAGACTGTTGAATAGTTGGAAAGCACCAAGCCAGGACAGGCTGAATTAGCAGTTCTTCCATGGTTCCTCCTGCCTCTCCAAACCATCTCCCTCAAAGAACGTCTTGGTTATGCTACTATATCACCAGCATGAAAATAAAACCCAACTTTTAGTCTAGTTCAATTCTGGCTGTAGAATGGACCAGGTGGAGTACATACCATTGTTCATCAGAATCAGGCAAGTATCATGAGCTGCTCTACCTTGCATGTCCTTCAAAACTTGATGAGGACAAATAGGAAGAGTTAATTTTCATCTTTTGTCCAGTTAGAGAAATCCCCCCCCCCAATTCTCTTATGTCTTGCTGCTGCTTTTCTAAAGTTAAATCTTAATTACAACTGGGGAGAGAGCTTCAGGAAATTGTGTGTTGGCTCTTGAGTTCATTTCCAAGCTACCCCACTCTTCTGGGTGGTATCTAAAACTGAATTGCTCTGCTTCCCCCCCTCCCCAAAATAAGAATTCTGTATCAATTGGGGGTTCTTTAAGGCTGGTTTCCCACCATTTGCTAAACCAGGATTTTTAAACCATTGTTAACTAAATTGCAATGGTCTGGTTGACACAGTACCCTAACCCCCCAACCCAACCGTCTTAAGGCCAAGAACAACAAATTTAAAGGAGATGTGAAATGGCCATTCATGATTTTTAGGGTGGTTCTGAGACTACTTGCTCCCATAATCAAATCCATTCAGGACAAAGCTTGAGAAGAGACACAAAGCTTATAATAACATGAACTAACCGAGTTTTTGTGGGGAAGTGAAGTAGGGAAAAGAGCAATATCGGATGTAGATGCTCAACTTACTTGAGGTTTATTGTTGGTTTCACAGCAATGACGCAAGGAGATATTTAACAACAGGAGCAAAAGCCTTGGATAAAATAGGGCCATGAGTAAGGCGTTGGGCACTCTAGGACCAAAGATGTGCTATACAGTGAAGCTTTCTTTGAGATCTCAGTAACTGCCTCTGTTGCTATGGAAACAGGATTCTACCATCCTGCCTGATCCCCTCTTTGGTTTTCAGATCTACTCACTCAGGTTTTATAGCTGTGCATCCGACTTCTTGTTTTTAGACTGTTATTTTGAAAGAGAGAAGGAAAGGCAGAACCAAGCTGGTGAGGAAGAAGCTAACGTGCGGAAAAATAGGGATTTACTTTGACACAGGCTCTGGGTATGTGTGAAATGATCAAGCTTGGGTTTGCTTATAGAAGGCTTTTTAAATTTTAAGTTAGAAATAAGAAACAGCTGCCTGGGTTAGGTTTTTTTTAAGGGCCATCATTTATTAGTGGAGGAATAGGTGACCCTTCAAGCCAAGCCTGACATCTGATGATGTCATGAACACATCTTGTTTGCTCAGTAGCGAGACAGAAGCGTTTTGCCACCGGCTTATTTCAGACTGTGTATTTTATTTAAATATAATTATGTTTATATTTAATATTTAATATAATAAATTAATAAATATATAATTTAAATGAAATTATATATATATATATATATATATATATATATATATATATATATATATAAATCCTTGGTAGTCCTGTGTACAGCCATGGAATTCTTTCATGGTCTTCTCTCCCAATATTAAGCAAGACTCAGTCAAATTCAGCCAAGTTCTGCATCTCATTTACAACTACTTCTAAAATTACTACATCTCTAATACAGATATTAAAGCCCGTGGGAGCGTTTTATAAGCCAAACTTTTATGACTCCTGAGAGTTATAGGAGTTAGGCTATGGATTGGATTGAGGCTCTGCATGCAGTCTAAATACCCACTTACCTGAGAGCAGGCAGTCTCTAATAAACAGGTTTCCCATGGTTTGCTTGAACTACAACTCAAAGAAGCCATAATAACCAGGTTTAATGATGACCAAAGCCTTAAACTGTAACTTACAAGCTACATGGTCCTCACAGCATAGCAAGCCACACATGTTGTATAAAGCAATCCTATATGCAGGACGTGTTCACACAACATGCTTAACCAGATTGGTTACAAGTACTTGTATTTGCATGATCTAAGCTTGGTTTGTCTTAACCCTGGTTAATTTGGGTGGTGTAACTCAATGTTGGGATAAATCCAGACTTTTGCTAAGGCTCAATGTTTTGTGTAGACCCTACAAATGGATTTATTCTGTAACCAGGTTACATGTTCCTTGAACTCAGCGGACTAAGACAATAAGACTTTGAAGCAAAACCGGAAGGTTTTCATAGAACAAATGCAGATTAAAACCTGAGCATACTCTACATGATTTTTAATTAAAAAGAAAAAGTGAAAGGATTTGGCGAAACCTCTTTGTTTTCTTTGCCCAATCTTAGTCACGAAGATTGTAGCTTAATCTCCAGCAACAGAAAGAGGAGGTCTAAAGCTCATAGCAGAAACCAGTTCAGACTTATTTTGGGCTGGCTCGGATGCAGGACTAGATGAATCTTCTGCCCGAGCAAGCATCTCTCTTCCTACATTGGACCTGTGCTAAAAATGCCAGGGTATTTCAAGTGCAAATAGGTTTAACAGCTCAGTGTTAAATCTCCAGGGAAGATGGAGGGATCTATATGCCAAACAAAGAGAAATAGAAACAAGAGATTCTGGCAACGTAGCCAATCTGTTCATAGCAATCCAGCATGGATCCAGGTCAGATACATTGTTCTAGGGTTTTTTTTTTCCTGGGGATGGGGGCTCTGCTGTTTTATAAAAAGGGGGAGCTAATCAGTCCTCTCTTTCTCCGTCCTGCAGTTCTTGTTTCATCCAGGGAGATTCTCGCTGGAAGAGCTGAGCAAGAGAGCTCTTTGTCTTGTGGGCGTGCACTCCTGCAGAGCGATGCCTAAAAAGCCCCCGGCGAAGGATGGAGGCGGCTGGGAGCTTGTTGTGGGTTGGGGACCGAGGGGGAGCCAGAGTTGAGCAGAGCAAGCGATGGCCTCGGGCGGTGTGACTTTGCTCGCCAGCTTCGCAGCCGGCCGGGATCACTGCGGGGAGAATCTCTGGGGCCTCCATTTGGCTGCAGAAAGAAGAAATTGCTAGCGAGGATCTTCCTCCTCCTCCTCCTCCTCTAGCTGCTCTTTCTCCGGCCTGCCAGCATCCATGACCCCCACGCCCAATGAAATGGGCTCAGAGGTGCCGCAGATGGACCCGGCTGTCCTCATCTTTCTCCTTTATCTGATGATCATCCACGAGCTGGTGAGTGGCTGGATGGAGTATCAGAAGCAGGCAACCAAGCCGAAGAAGCAGTGTGGGCCTCCTTGGTCGGGCAGGTAAGCTCTCTGTGTGTGTGCACACACATCTCAAGGGAACAAAGCCTGCGAAAAATCAGAGTCTGCTCCTTTAGAAGGGGAGGGCAGTGAAGGGGGCTCTGCTCTGAGTGAACCACTGCTCTGCTAGCACAGGATGGCATCGTCTGCTGAGGGCAGAAGGGTGCCAGGTTTGCGGTCATTGCTCTTTCTAGGTCTTCCTTGGAGATGTTGCCATTTGAACCTACACCCAAAAGGTGGGCTTCCCCACTAAGCTATGGCTCTGCTGCTCTCTGAAAATAAGCCAAGATTCTAGTCCTCATGGTTCGGAAGAAAGGGCAGAATTAAGTAAGAAGAAAAAGACGGGAGTATTAGAGGGCATCTTATTTTGAGTTAGGCCAACGTCCACCCAGCCCAGTGAAGTCAATACAAGCGCTGGAGTTTCAGGCAAGAATCCTTCCCATCCTCACCTGGAAATACTAGTGGTTGAGTTAGATGTGCAAATGCAGGTGTTTTCCCAAAGATTCCTACTTCTCTTGAAGAAGTAAGATTCTAGTCCTCGCGGCTCTGAATAAAGAACAGAGCTAAATAGGAATTTATTCTAGCACCAATGTTTCTTGATTTGTAGGGTTTCAATTTACAATTCTGTGCCATTTTGCTGAGGTGTTACTATGAGTTGTTTGCACGCTCCTGTGCGCCTTCTAGTTTGTGAGGTATTTCTAAACGGTGGCCCCCGGCAGGCGCCGAAGACACCCATACTCACACCAAGCCACACGCTTGCCATCACACATTTTCACCCTACTCCTTGTTAGTTAGGCTGGAAGGGTGAAATCAGTCCAGGCACATGCACTTGCTAATGAAAAATTGACACCTCTCTTCAAATCCCCAGCAGGACAGAAAAGAAATACGGTTATCAAGCTCTGAAAATGGTACCCTAAATATAATTAGGGGGAATTAATCCATGATTACAGATCCGGGGGAAGATTGGGGGTTTAAATAGCTCTATAGAATGGTTACCTAGAAGTTGAAATACTGGCCAAAGTCCCACAAATACGGACATACATTGTGAGCCACTTACAAAGTGCTGAGTTCTGCAAAACGCTTGCAGTTTTTTCCTCTGCCCTCCCTTTCTCTTTTTCTGTCCTTTTTTAAAATAAAGAGTAAACCAGCTTTATCTTCCAAGGATCACACTCTCTTGAGGTTATTTGTTGGAAAAGGACACCAGGTGACGGGTGGCGTCCGAACCAGGAGTGGGGGAGGCCTTTAGAAGCAACAATTCTGGAGAATTCCTACCTCCTTTGTGTTTGGTGTCTTTTCAGCAGCTCTTCCCAAGTGAACCGTTCAAGTATTTCCCACTCGTTGCTTTATCCGGTGCCACGAGAGCGGCCCAAGGACTGGAGGAAGCCGGGCAGAATCATCCGGAAGGCGTAAAGCTGAATTCATGATCGCAAGGCTCAGCTAAGGAAGGCTGTAAAGAACATTGCAGACTGGGGATCTCCACACTGATCCTGGCTGTGGGGCTGTTCTGTCTTCCAATAACTGAGGCCAGAGCAGTTTCCAGGCAGCCTTGGTATGGTAGGTCCAAGATCAGACGTCACACCCGACCCTGAATGAAACAGGTATCTGCAGATATTTATCCACAATTGAGACTGTGCTTTCAGCTTCATCCAGGGGAACCCCTGAACTGAGAACTTTGTATAAGCATTGCAACTTGGCGAGGGTGTGGCTTTGTGGCAGAAAGGACAAGGGGGCTGTCTGAAGCCTATTAAATCAGCAGTAACTATGGAACAGGCCAAGAGAGAAAAGGAAAGGGAGGCAAGGAAGTAGTAAGTTCTAAATGAACTAGAGCAGGGTTCCTCAACCTTGGCAACTTTAAGACGGTTGGACTTCAACTCCCAGAATTCCCCAGCCAGCAAGGGTTAGGGTAAGGCTGGCTGGGGAATTCTGGAAGTTGAAGTCCAACCGTCTTAAAGTTGCCAAGGTTGAGGAACCCTGAATTAGAGTATTAAAACATTGGGAAGTGGCAATGGAAGTCGAGGTGTAAGAGGGTAACCTCGCAATGTAGGCGACACGGTGATTGGCCAGTGCAAGGAGAAGATGCAGAGAAACAAAGAACATGTGAATTAATGTATTGCTAGGGAAGGGGTTATGAAAAAGAGGTCCACTAGGCCAGAAAAAAAAAAAAATCTCAGCTCTTCTCTGTCAACCCTGTTGATGGTGGCCTAGCTTGGTTTGGACAGCCGTTGGCCTTTGGGGCAATTCCTCTGTCTGCTTCAAGTGTTTTTGCTCAGCCCTCCTGTATGGCAGCACCACTTCCTGACCCACCTCAGCTTCCATCAGTATCAAGCTGTTGTTCATGACAACGCTGGAAAAGAAAACCCTTCTTGAAGAAACTCCTCTTGAGTGTTGGGATGTTCCTTTTCTTTCAAGGCCTGCTATTCTTCTTCATCCTCAAGACCTCAGTCATCAACAATCTGGTGATGTGCTTGAGTATTCCCCAGTCAGAGCTGTGTGTCTCCTTGACTTCCTATCTGAAGCTGGAGATCTACATTGCCAAAATGAAGTCAGTTTTAAAGGAAAGGTGATAAATACCAAGCCCATACAGATGATTGCTGTCACCTGGTCATCTTTGCTGCCTGCTTCGTCCCTCTCCACCTTTGTTAGACCATGGTTATAACGGTGAAATATTTCCAGATGTCATGTGGTATTTTACAGAAGTTCAAACTCTGTATATCTTCAATTTTCACGACGGTGAACTGTTGCCTTGACCTCTTCATCTACAATTTTGCCAATGGGAAACAGAACACGTGTTGTTCAGGTTCCCTATGGAGATCACTTTTCTAAGTGCTAGAAAGTCTTTTGGTGGAGAGAGGAAAAAAAAAACTAGCATGAGAACCAATGCTTAGTAAATCATTCTGGGAAGGCTGAGTAAAAATCTTGAATGCTTAACTTTTGCTTCTTCTATCTGGCTTCTGTTTGGCTTCAGAAAAAAAGATAGTTACCAGTGAATTGTGGTTGCAGAAATTATGTGTCAATCTCCCTTCTTCTGTTAGATTTTAAAAATGATATTTTTTTAATCACTTAGGATTTTTTATAACTTTTCCTTTGCAGGCCTGTAATCTTACGCACCTTGAATGTTTTATAGATTGGGGGGGGGGGAGAGACATAAATAGAATAAGTGCAGTAATCAATGCATTGCATTATTTTTTTAAAATCTACAAAATTTATTAGTGGAAGTTGCATTACAGTAAATTAATTGATTACTCGGTTTAGTGTTCCCTGTACCAAAGGTAGCAGACCTGCATCTCTTCTGATCTCAGACTATAGTTCCCCTTGTTTCTGACCATTGTCTGTGATGGATAAGGCTGATAGGAGATGAAGTCCAACAGCTTTGGGTAGCTACGAGTTCCTCATTCCTGATGGATGGGTCAGTAGCAGCTCTGCATGAAGGAAGGAATATTTCTTAGGGATAGGTCAAGGGTGGCCCTAGTTTGCATTTAAGATTAGATTCTGCCTGCACCCAGTATAGTAGCAACATCTTCCTTAGCTGATCTTGAAACTTTAAGTATTGTAAGGTCAGACTTCATATTTGAATAGAAGTTCACTAGGATTTTCAAAGAAATGCTGGAAGAAGGCAGCGATAAATCACTGTTGCCAAGAAAACTCCATGGAAGTATGTATAAAGTCACCCAGAAGTCAGGCCCTACTCCATAAAGTCTTTGGCTTTAGTTAATATGAACCTGGACACCAGGTGGTGCTCCTCTCATCGACCATCAACTATGATGAGGAAATTACTAGGTTACTTTCTAATGGTGTCCAAAGAAAATATGTTGTGATGCTCATCGTGCAACGTGGCTGGGTAGACTCTAAGTCAGATGAAAGCGAAAATGGTGCCTCCCTCCCGCTCCTTATGATATGTTTGTTCTTTGCTGACCGGGCCAGCCTCAAACAGCTGACAGTTTCTTAAGACATCATTGAAAGTCCCAGGAGATGTTATCCAATTGTAGATTTAACTGAATTGCTAGATCAGGGGCTGGGCAACTTTGGGGTGCTTAGGGGTAGCAGTTGATATTTAGGGGGAGGCTAAAGGCCTCAGAGATGGGGCCGCAATCCAGACTCAGAAGACACAAATGTGCAGATCCAGGATTATGAATTTTCCTGTTTCTTTCATTCATTCCTTCCTTCCTTCATTGGATGGATGGGAGTTGTGGCTGGAGGGAGCCACAAAACAAGGTATCAGGGCCCTTGTGTGGCCCTTTGGAATCCTAAATATACCACCTTCATCCTTGATTATCTTCCCAGGTTGTGCTGTCAAATTACAAATCCACCTGCCATCTGTAAACAACCAACTGTCAAGAAGCCGGCTACCTATGAGGGAAGTAGGGACAGGTTGCTTGACTCAATGGCAATCTTTAATTATTGTGTATGAGTTCCAATCCCATTTTCGGGAAGCTAATTTCAACAGTCTAGATCAAAATCATGCCTGCTGTGACCTGGATACAAGAAAACATGCCAAGGCAGAAGGAAGGATCTACATGAGCTTAGCCAAGCTAAGAACAGTTGCTTAAAGGGACAGTGTGCAAGAGAGGATTAATGGCAGTATTAAGGCTAATAAGTGTGTAAAAGCAGAAGAAGGCTTTTCTTGCATCCTCCCAGTATATTTTTAACAAAAGGAGTAGTTCTTTGCAGTTTCCTTGCACAACCTTGCGCAGAAGTTTTATGGGGGCAGGACACAGTAAGAATTTTTATGGGGGAGGAGATGGTAATCTCTCTGTCTCTTGAGAAAATGACGCTGTCTAAATTCACAGTGAATTGAAACGTTGGCGACATGGAGTAGTTTCCCTTAAGTCAGGTTCAATTCTTGAGTGACTTTACAAGTCCATCCTTGTAGTCGACTTGCTTTTGTAAAAGAATCCACACTAAAAGTCTATTGCTTCCTGAGTCAACATTGAATTAATACATTGTGCGAAGCTATGCTATGGGTTGTTTTTGAGTTACTATGACATCTGACCCTAACTTATTGGGGTATATTTAATAAACCATGGGTAAACAAAGCCGTGGGTTTGTGCAACACTGCTAAATGGTAGTACTGGCCCTATCATGCAAGATGAAGCAGTCATAAGTGGGGGGAACAGCATGGATGCTATTCCACATCTTAAATGCATAATTCCTAAACAAAGGGGGTGGCTTTGCCATTACCAGTATGGTATTAAGTTGGGTTGACTTCTGCACACAGACTGCAGAAAGTTGCCATTTGCTCTTTCACTTCAAACCGTCTTGTTCAGCCCTGCTAAGTGCTATAGCAGAAAGTTTTGCCTAACTGCTCTGCTGAAATTGCTTTTTTTTAATAGCCTGAACTCGCAGCTAATTCCTGTTTTCCTCTCAAAAGAACTGGAGGAAAGAGAGAAATCTCTTCTGTCTTCTACAGGACAACAAAGATCCAACAGAAAGTGCAAAGAGAGACTGTAGAAAGCATTCCTAGCAACTGTTAACCAAAGTCATCTTTTCTAAAGTGAGTGAAATTCAACTTGTGAACTAGAAGATATTTTATCAGTGCCCTGGAACAGGTTTAGGGGAGATCAAGGAAGATGATTGCAAGACTGGAAACCAAGTCTGGTGAAGAGAACTGGAAGGGAAAGGATTGGTTTAGCTTGGAGAAAGATCATTTGAAGGGATGCGATAGCACTTTTCAAATTCTTGAAAGGTCATTGCCCAGAAGAAGGTCAAGATCTGTTCTCTGTCATCGCAGAGGGCAGGACCCCGAATAATTATCTTGTTATGAAGAGACAGGTTCCAATTGAACCTTAGGGGGGGAAAAAATCTCTAAATAGTAAGACTAGTTCAACAGTGGAAATGACTGGGAGATGGTGGGCTCCATTTTACTGGCTATGTTAAAGCAGAGGGTAGACAGTCATCCTTTGGAGGTGGTTTAATCTGGATTCCTCCACTGCTCAGGGGGTGAAGCTTGATGGCTTCAATGACAGAGTAAAGTAGAATAAATGTCAGCAATGCACAGACTACAAATCCTTCTGAAATAGGTTATATGACTCAAGAGCCCTGGAAGCCAAGGGTTGGCTGATGCAAAACAATAACACAATGTTGCAAGTCCACAAGTGTTCAGTTTAGTCCACTGTTTTGGTAGCACTCTTAGTCTTGTAAAGAGTTCTGACATTGACCAACAGACCTTGAAAAATCAAGGAATTGTTCCCATTTCATTTCGTTGCAGAAGTGATGCAGTTTATACTGACCTTCCAGGAAACCTGACGGAAAATTCTCTTGGGTTCTGCTGCGGAGATGGAAGGTCTGTTCCAAGAGCCAACAATATTCCTCTGAGGTTTTAAAAGATCCAAATAGTTTAAAAAAAGTTTGCAATGATCCAGGCCTAGGTGGGGTTGCCAGCTGGTGCTCTGCCCCTTGTTCCTGTTCAGCCCAACAGGCTGAAATTTAACAAGCAAAACATTTCACCATCATGGTTCCAATGCCAGGAAGGGATTAATCAGATAATTGGATTGGGCTGGAACAGCAGTTTAAAAAAAAAACATGTGTAAAGGGGAAAAGGCTACACGACAGGAGGGGACCAGCCCATGAGTGGCCTACCATGTGCTGGTGCCCTGTCTGGCTTGGCATTTGCTCATCCCTGCCTTTGCGCAGAGGGCGAGAAGAATAGCTCAAGATTGAGAAGGAAGGAGAACGCAGAGCAGGACAGGTTTAAGTCAAATGGGCAGGATTCCCCCAGGAAAATCCAGGAACTAGGTCAGATCTTATTACACTGTGATTACATTTCCCTCAGTGGATCCCAGGAAAGTGCATCCAGAGCAACTGGCCGGATCACAGCACAATCATTTTGGATCCCCGAGGGGATGGCGTCATAATGAGGTTTTGTGTGGACACGCAACAGCTCATTCAGCTTGCTTTTTTTTTTTTCCTCCCCATAATAGTCACTTTGGTGCCAGTGCCAAGAAAAGCTGAAGGTGGCATCCTGCCAGGGAACAAAGGCAATATTGCCCTAACCTGCTCGTGTGTCTTTAGCAGAAGTCTGGCATACAGAAATTGGCCAAGAAGACGCATTTACGGCATGGAACGAAATGTATTGTACTTATCTATTTATTTAAAAGATTTATATGGCCGCCCATCTTAAGCAACTCTGGATGGCTCACCCCAAAATGTGAAATGTGAACTTGCTAATATCTTTATACATTCAAAGAGCTATCTCTTGATACATTTTTCGATCACTGCATGGCACCTATCCAGTTTCCTGTGGGAAAGTGTCCCAGCCCGACGCAGGATAGCAGGGATATAACCCCCATAAATCTTCCAATAACTACATTGCCTTTAAGCCTCCAGGCTGCAGCATAGATCCTACATAGATGTGTGTTGTCTCCTTGTAAAGCCACTTAACTCAGCAGCTATCTCCGCATCTTGCGGCAATGAGTTCCACTGGCTCCTTTCTTTTTATCTGTTTCAATTGGATGATAGCTTTTGTTCGTTGTTTTCACAGGGGAGAGGGAAAGGAAGAAAGAGGGAGAGTCTTCCTCCATTTTTCCTGCATCCGAGCATAATTTAATACATTTTCTGCTCATCCTCAGCTTACTGGCATGGAGACCATCCTGGGTTCAGTCTGCAGCAGAGGGCCAGGGAGGAGGTGAGCAGAAAAGATTGGCTGAGGCTCTGGGGAGCCTCATCAGAGAAGCCGAAACTGCCCATCCTCTTAGTTGGACATGAGGAATGGTTTTGAGTCTCTAGATATGCAATCTGGGTTTTCCTCCTCCCATTCCCCTATCTGAAGCATCAAACTGGGCTTCTTCCTGGCTATAAACCATGGGCCAGGCCCATCTCTGTTTTGATCCACCCTCTGCTCTTCCTTCCTGTCCTTTCGTCAAACTATCTGGGTCAAGAACAGGCTTGATGGAGACCACAGAGAAGATTCCTTCCTGGAACAGCTGGGAGAACATGTTTCAGACGTGTGTAAGAGAGGCATTCTCTAGCCTGGCAGAAGAACTGGGGCAGTGAATTGGGGTTAAGAGACTCACATTGGGCACCAAGCAATCTTTTCAGCTTTTTCCTTACGCTGTCCAACCTGGGAACCTGTTGAACATCGGTACAGAAGATGACTTGGCTGAAAATGCAGAGCAGTAGGATCTAGTTAATACTTGTAGGGGAGAGTCCTTGGACATTTCAGGAATATAGGCTTGACTGGGAAATCCAAGCAAACTTCCAGAAAAAGGCAGCAACAAGGCTCTGGGGTGTGGGTGGTCAAGAAAACTGCATTAGACACATTTCCCCAAAGTCAGCAGGATTCAGACACAGCTCAGAAGAGTTTCTACTTTGCCTTTTTTCTCCCTAGTGCTTGATGTGTTGTGCTTAAAGCTGTCTTTCTCGCTGGCGTAACTCTTTATTTTTAAAGTTGTAAGCTTTAGCAGAGGGGGTGCTGATGTTTTGATTAGTCAGCCGAGTTTTGTAAGGAAAAGAAATGCATGCCAGCGTGTGACTTTTTAAGGAGGGAGGGAGGAAATGCTGTCAGCACAAAGACAGACTCCCCCACCCCCTTAAAAAAAAAAACTTAGTGGATCTAGCTGGGGTGAAAGGTTATCTGGTTCCAGAAAACCAGTGTGTGTTTTTTCCAAAGCAAAAACGACAAAATAAAGCCCCACACTTTCATTTCTTGCTTCAGAAACATTGAAAGAAGGGATCAGTGGGGTTTTCTAAGTTTTGGTAAGTGAAGGTGGAGGTGGGGGAAGAGATTACATTACCTGTTTGCTTGGTTTCAGTGACGCAAGTGAGATTACAGGGAAGGGCGGAAAGGAGAACTGCCTGGAGGGAGAAATATCTCCTAGCTCGTAACAGCAGAATAAGGACACAACGATAGACTCTGTCTTACCCGTTGGACATTTATGCCACTTTGATTACACAAATGACGTGAGAAAGACCACAGGGTTGAACCCCGGTGGGCCTCGCAGGGGAGGGCACGGACATTGGTTTCATTCTCTTTCTCCACCCACGTGTGCCTACCTGCCACTTCTGAACTGACCAGTATCATTAACAAGCAAAGAAGTCGTCAAACAACAGACCAACGATATTGCAGGAAAGAAAGCCGTGTGAAGGACAGCCATGGCTTCATCTCCACCCAGTCTCAGAAGAAAGCTTTGTTGGGGATGTTGGAAGTCTCCGGTGTGAGAATAGTTTACTTATTATGAAACGATCCTCCTCAGGAGTTGGTGTTTGGGAGGAAAAGCTACAGGATCGTATTGAACAGGACTGGTTTCTTTTTAAGAGCCTTTCCCACTTGTCCGACTGAACAGGGGGCTTCCACTCTCTTACAAAGCCACGCTTTCAAAATGCAGAAAATCTGGAGCATGTCCCGAGGGACGGTTGGCAAGGGGAAGACCCCAAGTCTCTTCTTCAATTAATGGGCTACTCATAAGTAAGCCCCTTTTCATGAGTAGGCACACAAGCTGGCCATCTCTGATGGCCTCTAGCTGAGCTTGGGGTGTAGCTCTCACGGTTAAAAGCTTTCAGATGGAAAGACGGTCGCCAGTTTTACGTTTTTTGGTTGTCTTTAAATTCCGCCCAATTCCTTTGCTCCGTTGGCTTCTTGTTGAAGCCGCAGAGTTGGATCCTAAACAGGAGCGCCCTGCCCGAGACCCCTGCTTTGCAGGGATTGGCTGATGGTGCCTGATCCAAATATTGCTCCCCCCACCCACCCACCCACCCAGATCAATTTGTCTGGTAATGTTGCAGCAAAATGCTCAGCTAGTGTTTTCTTTTCACGATTGGGATCCCTGGTGCTTGACTCCTGGTGGCAATGGAAGCATCCAAGCATTTCTTAAGGCAGCAGCATGGAAGCAATTTGCTGTGGCCCATTTTCTAGCAACTCAGATGCAACTCTGTGTAAGTGAGTCTCTATTTGTTGCCTGTTGGGCCAGGCAACCCATGAATGCAGTCCAGCCTCCGAGGAAGAGCCTGAAGATGAACCGCTTTGCTCTTAATTTTTAGGCAAACCTATTGGTCTGGAGGAAGTTGGGAAGGCGGCAAAAATCCTTGTTACTTTTATTGTTCTGGGCCCTGTATATGTAGTCTTGGGCTCCCGATAAATGAGTTTCTGCTGAAGCAGGAGAAAACAGATTCTCAGCAGTTGTGTGGATCAGACTCTTCCTGCTTCCATCCACTGCTCTGCACCCGTGATCTTGGCTCTTAAAATTGCTCCAGTTGGCAACGTCCAATTCCACTTACTGTTGCCTCTGCCTGCTACTCTCACCGGCTCTCTGCAAAAGATTGCCTCTCCTTGTGACCCACGCCCCAAAGGGAATCTGTTGCCGGACAATTGCATCAGCTTAAATTTGCAGGGCGAACCACAGAGGCGACGTTCATGAAAGGGTCGTGGGCAGCGTTCGGCCGGGCGGTGTTTGCTGAGTGCAACCACCTTGTGCTTCTGGTTTCCCTGGGTACCCCCCTCTGCTCCTCCTCAGTTTTGCTGATCAAGTCAGTCTTTACTGTTAATTGGTAACTGTTTCCATGGTGACCCCCAAGTGGTTTGTGTTGGGATGACTCGCAATTCCGGATGTGTGTGTGTGTGTGTGTGTGTGTGTGTGTTTTTAAGGAAATTAGCAACGTTGAGATAGAGAAGAGGAACTTTTGGCTAGCAAAAGGGAAACTCACAAGGCTGAGTTCTCACCAAAACAGCCCAAGAAGAAGCATTAGGCTTGGGGTTGGAGGGCCCCCTTCCTAGTCCCCCCTTCCTAGATGATACTCTAGATTCAGTATTGGTATCTCTACTGGTTTTTTTTGCTTTGCTAAGTGTGCTTTAGCCCTTCTGGCTAAAAAATGCCTGCCATGCTTTGCTAGAGACTTGCAAAGTGTTGCATTCGTGTAGCATGCAACTTGCTTATTTGTGGTTTAGGGGGCTGTGTGAGCCAAGCTACGTAACAACTGAACCACAACAAAGTGAGCCAAGCTAGAGGGTGTGTAAAATGTAATTTGGCTTAGTGCTTTCGCTGAACTGAGTAAACTCTGGTTTGTTAAATAAACCATAATAGGGCCTAACACGACGTGAGAATACAGCTAGTTGTAGTTGCTCTCGCAAGTCAAGAACCTTGGTTCTAGTTCAAATCTTGCATTTTTCTGAATATATTCCTACACTGTCTAAACTACGGTATGCTGCTTAACCACAGATGGTTAAACCACAGTATGTAGATTCGCTTGACCCTAATGTCTGCTTTCCAGCCTGCAAGGTTCATACAACATGCCAAGTTAAAATCAAATAAGCTGCATTTTGATTTAGCACAGTGGGTGAACCCAGCTATACAACATTCTACCATGATTTCCTGGGTCACTAAGAAAGTTTTGTACCTTGTCACCCTGGGCTGATTTTGAGTATATAAGTCTCTCTGCGGTTGTCCTATATAAAAACAAAGTTCTGTGACTTTTTTTGCTCACAAAAGCTGGTGTTTTTATTTTTAAATAAAATTGAAGTGTCAGAAAAAGGTGCTCAGAGAGAGAGAGAGAGGGGGGGGGAGCGAGCTATGGATTTTGGGTCTCCCCAAGTAGAATCCTTTTATTCATAACTCTTCAAAACACAGGAGGGCTTCCAGAAAGTCAGCTGGCCACCTGTAAGACCTGATGATGGAAACCACATCTTCAACTTTGATCTCTACAAGCATTTTTGTTTAGAGGAGGCATCTGCTTTGCTTCAATCCAGACCTAGTGAAGAAGCCAGTGTGGAATGGAGCTATTTGCTAGATGTTCACTTAATCTTCCAGATTTGGTGCTTTATGCAAATAAAAAGGCTACAGTCAAAAAAATAATGGGGAGGGGGCAGGAGGACAGAGAACCTCTGGGCCTGCATCTGGAACTCTGGTGTTCAAAAAGACCACCATCTGAATTATAAAAACCTGAAGCAGCGGCGTCTGGTTTATCTGCAAAGGATGATTTCAGTTCACCCCCCACCCCAAATAACTTTTGCTATTCAGTTGACTTCCTCCCAAAAGCTCAGGATAAACTTTGACAGGATTAGGGGAACCCAAAGGGCAAAAAAGCAGGGGGGCAGAAGTTGTAAACATCATAAAAAGATTTAGCAGGTCTCCTAGATCTGCTGGAGGAATCTCTGGAACAGCAGTTCAGCTGAAGCCTGATGTATGTTTAGCCAGAAGAATGTCTAGCAGGGTTCGTTCAGTGGAATTCATTTCTACAAGGTTTAAGTTCTGATTGACCGCCTGTGCAGGACAACAGGGGTATAAAAAAAATCTTTCCAGAAATGCTAATCTTGTCCCACCTTACACAGGGAGGCCAGTTTCTTGGGCGAGGTTTTGAAAAGAGAAAAGATTTGTATGACTTGGTTTTTACAGAGCCTGAGATTTATTTTTACAGTATATGTCTGTTGATGCCCTTGCATGAGAGCTTCCGTGGGACTTCCAAGTTCGGATGTGCTATTTGTGGAAGTGATTTCACAAAAGGGCAAACCATTGGGAGCAGGGTGTGTTTTGCATTTGGCTTGGGACTTGCACAAACTTAAACACTGCAGGTTGTAAGTCGTGGCTGAAGGCTTGGTGAGTTGTCCCCATTTGGTCAATGGTGCTTCAGCCAATGAAGCAAGCTTAAGAAAACATGGTTTAGGAGGACCCCAAGTCTTAAGCCACAGAATCATCATGTGCCCCTGATTTGCCACTGCTGGTGACTCATGGGCTGGTGGAAGAAAGCACAAAGGGGCTGCTAACAGCCTTGTCACTGGGAATCTGGTGGCATATAAATTTAATTAATTAGTCATAGTCTAGCTGATGAGCTCAGGGCTTGACTCAAAAATCTCTTTTCCTATCCTCTCAAGAGATGATTTAACCGGTCCTAGCCACTTCCTCACTGATGCCTCCAGTGTTTGTCAGCTGAATGACGTCGTGCACGTGAGGTTCCTCTCCAAGCTGTAATAATGGTCAGCAAGTTTGTTAGGTAGTCATCATTTCTAGTGAACCTGATACCATTTGCTTAGAAACAAGCATGTTTATTTTCCTTTCCTCCTCTTCAGCATGGCGCATTTTCAAGACAGGTTGGAATGCCGCTGTTGTTCTTCCCCAGCCATTGGCTGGAGAGGAGAAGAGATACACCAAGTCCAGTTCTTGGGTTCAATCTCCAGGTAGAACTGCAACCACTTTGGCTTGAAACTCTGGATTTCGGTTGCCGGCTAGCCAGTGCCGAGCCACCTTTGACTTAGAATAGCGAGGACTACAATCTTACCACTTCAGGAAAAAGCTGTATCTCTTTGACAAGAGGACTTACTGTGCCTGCAGGTCATGTTCCACCCTAAGGAACACCAGCTGGGGTTGAAAAGCGCTCTGCCCTGAAATCATAGACAGCCAGCCATGATGGAAATATTGAGTGAAGCAGTTTAATATTTTGACTTAAGACAGCATCTTCTGTTAATTCAAACCCACCACTCGAACCAGGTCTGAGACTTTAAGGGAAGGAGAATTATTCCACTGAGGTGCTAGGTTCAATTTCCAGTGTTAGGCTGAGACTGGATTTCAGAGATCCACTGAAACCAGTCTGTTGGTTAGAGTTGATCTTGTTGGCCTAGCTGGACCAACGGTCTGACTCAGCCGGAGGCAGCCTCCTCTATTCCTTCCCCTCAAGAGCCAGCTCCAAACCAAATACGAGAAGCCACTCTCTGCCTCTCCAAGTTGCAACTTGTCCCAAAATGGTATGCTTTGGAGATGGCAGCAGACTAGGACAACTGCCTACAAACCTCAAAGGGCATGTCTACAACTGGGCCTCTTGCAAAAGGTCATCGCTCTTCTGAGATGGAATCTCGCTGAACTTCTGCCAGCATCAGAGAAAGGCGTTTGCTTTGGGCTCCATAATTCTGTTCCTTGATGTGTCCTTGATCCTGGCACCTCCAACCCAGTGTTGCTGGCTCACTCCTTTCAATATTTGCTGTACCTGCCCCCAAGGGGTACAGAGTGAAGGCAGAACCACCTTTCTCCTCCTCACCCTTCACAAGCTCTCCACTTGGGAGAAAAGCATCTGTAGATTGTATTGGACTACCCATAAGAAAGTGACTTGTCCCCAACAACTGTCCAGCAGGTTGGGTTCTCCAGAAAGATCTGATCTGTCTTCTATTCTGCCTCTCAAGGCAGTTTGGGAAAGTCTGCCAACTGAATTAATTTTCTGAGAGCCATTAGGAGCGACAAGTGAACAGGTGGGAAACTATCTGCCTTGTGTTAATTCCAAAATAGCAATTCTTCCAAGGAAGCAAGAACCTGGTGCCCTCTGGCTGTGTTTGGACTATATCTCCCATAAGGCTTATAAAGGATGGGGATTGTAGTCCAAAACACTAGACCCTTTGGATTCACTATTTCCCTTGTATAATTGGGTTTCTCTCTCTCTTTTGAAGGGATATTCTTTCTGTTAAATAAAAATTCTTAGAAGGTTTCGAATTGAACTTGGATTAGGAGTGAAATTCAGAAGCCATCAAGGACAGTCCTCAATATAAAAGGTGCAAATGGGGGGGGGAGGGGCAGGGGGACAGATCATGATTCAAAAACAGCATAAAATGACAAGGACATTGAGAATAATTTAGAAGTCCTTTTAAGGGCTTCTGCAGGGAAATGTCAGTGGAAATATTATCAGAGAATGCGTACCAGCCTTCCACAGCCACCAAGAGCTGATTTGTTATTTCAGTATTGTTTAATACTTTTCTTAACAAAGCTCCATGTTCTTGATATGCTGATAATTTCTATAACCTGGCGACTCAGCCTTTTAGAGGGAGCGGAGGGTGGGGAAACGCACATATCCACAAAGCACAGCGAAGGCATTCACACAACACACCCGATTACTGCCTTAACCCCCCCCCCCTTTTTAGATGTGCGCAATACGCTGAACCAAGCACAGCAGATAAAGCTACAGGGGACACTAACCCAGGTTATTGGGGCTGCTCCAGTTTTCATTGCCCGGCTGCAAGTACGTCGTGTGAACCCAGCCAACTGGTTTGCAGAGCAAGATACAACTGTCCTGTCTTATGATTAACTTTAAACCATGGCTGGCAAGCCACAGCAGCTTGGTTTACGCACACACAGCAAGCTATTCCCATAATTACTCAGCCCCGTGGGTGCACCTAAGATAGATATGGGCAGATGGGTGATCAAACAGGGCCTGGACAATCTTTTAGGGGGGGTTATTGTTCAGGTGGGCCTTAGGACAACTCACAAAATGCTTATTTCTAGCGAAGGCAACCCCCCCCCCCCGGTGGTCTCTGGCCATTGTTTCCCTTAGCAAGCCATTCCGGAACCCAAGGATTTATGTTGTCATCGGTCCCCAACCCTTTTTCTTTCTCAACTGTCTGGATGCGCCACGAGTTGGCCAGGCATTCACTCTAACACCATCCGACTACCATGAGGGAAGCTGATTAGAAATCCTGGTTATCTGAACAACTCCTTCGTCAGCAGGAACATTTTTTTTCTCCTGGTTTCAGACACATGAAAAAAAGTGAGTTGGTTCCTGGGTGAGGTTGGGAGAGGCAAGATGGGGTGACTGTCGGGAACATGTATGTTACCTTTCTCGAAGGATGCCTAAGGGGTATTTTAAGTGCCAGCGTAACCCGCAAACCAAAAACATTTCGTGTCGTCATTTCCAGATGGCCTTTAATGGCAACTTCACCTAAACTACACTGCCAGAGTCTAATCTTGAGGTTGGCAGGACTGGACTCACCATGCCTGGTGTCACTTGGTAAACCGAACGAACTAGCTGTGCCACTCAGCTGCCCACATCTCTGAAGCCACAGCAGTCACCGGCCACAGCTGTAGCTGTGACCAAAAAATACAAAAAGAACCAGAAGACCAACCACCTGGCTGTATCTTATCAGTGTCCAAGGTGTTCTTGGCCATGGCCAAGGTGGTTGGGGCAGCAACGCCCATCATCCCCAGCGATTGCAGCTCTCCCTGACCTGGGAGCAAGGTCTGGAAAGGGATTCCTGGCACAAAATGTGGCCCTTTTCCCCTCCAGAACAATGCAGCTACAAGTCTATACTTCCGTCTTTGGGGAGGCTCAATTTCGCTATTGACCCGCGTCTTTAGGATTGGCAAGCTAAACTCCAGCTGTATAGGAGGGAGCGGAGGGGAAACGCTGACTCGCCTCGCCTCGCTCGGCTGGGGTGGGGTGGGGTAGCTTGGGGTGGGGAACAGACACTTCCCCAGGACTCTGCCACCTTCGTTTTTCCACGCGCGCGCAAACGGCGTCTACGACTTCCTCTGGGCATGTCTAGAGCGCCTTTCCCTCCCTTCGGCGCTGGCTCTGAGCGAGGCTTCCCCTTTGGAGGGAAGTCCTCTTGCCTAAGAGGTCTAACCCAACCGACGGCTCCGCCTGCCCTCCTCCGCGCTCCTCCTCCTCTGGCGCCGAGCGCTCGGGGTAGGCGGGAAGCGAGCGCTATAAGAGAGGCTGCCGCTGCTGGCAGCCGGCCGCTGCTCCGGAGCTGTGCCGTGAGATCGCACCGCAGGAACAGCCAGGTGCCCTCGCCAGGAAGGTAAGCGAGGGACAGACAGGGTGGCGGAGCGCAGCGCATTAGGACGCGCGCGTCTTGGCGCTTGCTCCTGCGGCGAAAGAGGCCTTGGGCGGGTGCGCGCCAACCCCCCCTCCCCACCCGACTTAGCCAAGCGCTGCCGGCGAACTCCCGCGCAGGACCGCGCGGCCACTGAGACGCAATGAAGCCTTTGGAGAGGATCCCGCGGTTCCTCTCTGTCCTCCCCTTTTTCTCCTTGGGGAGTGCACCTCATCGAACGAAGGGCAGTAACCCCCACTGAAGAAAAGCCGGCCGCTTGCCAACTTAAGAAGGACGGGGGGGAGGGGTGCCCACTTTTTGCTTAGACGGTCCAGCGGTTGGCGCGTCTCTCTGCCTGGACTGAGCCTACTAGGGCAAAAGCGCGCGCGGCTTCTCCACGTGGCTCCGGATCCCCGGAGCTGCCTTCCGTGCGTCCCCGGCTCACTCGGCCCTAAGAGCCCTTGTACCGCCTCTGTTCGTGATCAGATCTTCCAGGGAGAACCGGACACCCACGAGCAAGGGGGGCGAGAGGGAGGGGGCAACGTTTCCGCGTTAATAAGGCTGCTTCCGCGGGTCTGCATACTGGCCAGACCTATCCTCCGGGACAGCCAGCAAGGGCACCGTCGTCCGGAAGTTCTGAAGGGCATCCTCTTGCCTTTTCCTGGAAAAAAAAAGTCTAGGGAAGATCCTGCAGGATGCTTCGTTCTCTTGAATCCATGTTTCCCAGAAGAGTATACAGTAACCCCTTCTTCAGTCAGTTCAGCTCAGTTCTCTCTCTCTCTCTCTCTTTGCTGGCATAAACAGAACTCAAACCTCCAGGTCAGGTTTAATGATGCAACTCTGAGCCAGAGGCTAGAAGGGAAATGGTCGCAGTGGAAACCTTAAAAAGCTGGGGGAGGTCAACTTTCACAGTTTCTTAGGGCTGCCCACAGGATCTTGCTCACCTAAAGCCTTGATGCAATGTGTTTGTTCTGTTAAGATACCCATCCCTGCTTCAAAGCATACATCTAGCTGCTATTCTGTGAAACGTCTTCCCATAAATACGCTTCAGTGCCTTGTCCTAAGCTCTGTATGCAATGTGTTGAAAGGCAGGGCAGAACCCAGCTTAAAAGAAAGAAGAACATAAACCCCAGCAATTTGCAATTTTAAATCATCAAAGCCTGGTTGGATTACTTTGTTAGGAGACGCCCAGGCTGACTTAGACCCCTTATGGTGGGCTTTCGTTCCGTGGTGGAGTGGCCTTTCTGGATGGGAAATTCCATGGAGGCCAAGAGGAGGGTTGGTGGGAATGGATCACTTGGCCCCGCTTCTCTCGGCGCACCTCGAAGGAGCCCACATTGGTTATTTTTGATAGAGTAGCCTGCCAAGAGATTAGGAGCCTCTGTTCCCATGCTGAGCAAACAGGACACAATCCTGCTTTGCAGAGGACTAAGAAAAAGGACCTAAGGAACTCTTATTAGCCTGAAACAAGAGCCCATCCTAACGCATGTTACTGTTCAGTGTAACAATAGCGGTTCCTACTCTGTATCTTACATCTTCTATGGATAGAGAGAGAGATTCAAGCAGCTTTTTCCATGTGTGATGGGGCGTTGTTTTTCTTCTTTCTCTCCCCATTCTGTGGAGTCCTTGGGGTTCTCCAAGCTTGGTTCTTTTTTTGCAAACATTTCATTAGCCGGCTAGGTCACATCTTCAGTTTGCAAGAAAAGAACCAAGCTCAGAGAACCCCAAGGACTCCACAGTTCAACCCTGAGCTACACATATTCACCTCTCCCCATTCTCCCCCCCCCCATTTTTTAAAAGTGTTTTGGCGGCATTGCCAACTTGATGGTTCATTCTGCAGGACCCCAAAGCTTGCCGATTGCTTGGCGCGATTTCTCTTGGTTCTGACTTTCCACCTTAGCCCAGGAGTTTCTTTCAACCTTATGGATCTCCTGAGCTGGACTTCGGATAACGCTGTTTGTTTTTCCACTTCCCGGTGTGAGTTTGATGATTAGTGAGTGTTTCCTGGTCCTTGCTGAATCACAAACCAGATTGCCTGTAATCTGGAGCAGTAAAATGTAGCCTGGTTATGCGTATCTGATGCATATCTGCCGTTTACCCTAGTGGCTGGGTTTGTACAACATACTTAACCAAATCAGCGATTAAAATCAAATCAACCAACTCAACTAAATCCTGCAATCCTGGTGGCTCCCTATCCAATTATTTATTATTCAGGTTTGAACAACTGGAACCTTTGTAGATCAAACTAGCCTCTTCATGCAGACCCAAATTCCCTTCTGATGCAAGATTTCCCCATGGTTTCCCCCACCCCCAACCCCACCCCCATTTGTCTTCTTTCTCAAGGACAGCATCTAAATACTATTTCCCAAAACCTTCGGACACACCTTTTCTGCTTAATCTGTTTGTGGATTAATTTACTCAAACGTATTAGGGTGGAGAAGGGTGTAACTCTTCCAAAGTCAGGATTCCCCCCGTTTTGTTTTGTTTTTTGGAGTAAGACTTGTAGTTTTAGTTCCTTAAAAGTGAATGAAAGGAGAGGGTTCTGACTGGGGATTTTCTTTAACAGTGCTAATATTCCATCAGGTTTCCAGAGCTGTTAGCTGTAAAGATAGGTGACGAAAGGTGGATGCAAATTTAGTTAAGCTTAGAGTAGACTCATTGAAGGCTGGGGGCAGCAGCAACTTAAATCCCATTACTTCAAGGACTGTGTTCTGGATCCAGCTGCAAGTCCTCTCTTAATTAAATTGGTTAGATCAGTCACTTTTACATCAACCACTTGTATTGGTGCAAAAGTATTGCCTTAATGGGGGCAGTGAAGACTTCTTTTTTTTTTTAATTTACTTATACTTTTTTTTTTACTTTTAAAGAAACATTTCCTTTGAAGTCAAGTGGCTTTTGAGAACTCAGCAGCAGGCATTTTCTCAAGAAAGGGAATTTTTATTTGTAGAGTGGCATAGACTTTGGAAAACATGGGGTTGAAGCCTTGCGTAGCTCTGAAGCTTTCCCAGGCTAACCTGCTTCACTGGGTTGTTGTGAAAATAATGCCGTGGGAGGGAATAGGACTCTTGTCCAGCTTGACAGTGACAAGGCCACCTCTTGTCCTAAGGTATGTTTGTGGAGATCGAACTGGAGGGAGAGGCAGAATAGATCCTTATGGAGCACCTTGGAGAAAAGTTGGATGGAAATGCCCATTACTGTGGACCTTGTAAGAGTTGCTGAGCCGGGCTGAACCTGACAGACCTCACCTCACCTTATTTTCCTTTTCTTCTCCAGGTTGCCACCATGTCTGTGTCACACAGTTCCAAGCTAAACAAGGGGGTCAGAGACCAGTACATGAAGCTACCCCAAGGGAAAAGGGTGTTGGCCACATACATTTGGATAGATGGAACCGGGGAGGGCCTTCGTTGTAAAACCAGAACCTTAAACCAGGAACCAAACTCTGTTGAAGGTAAGGCTGAACATGGGCCACCTCACCCACCACTGCACATCTCTCGTTCTCCAATGGTGGGCTTTTCCTGAGAGCTCAAAACTTACTGGATCCTGTTTTAGCAAGCTGTTCAGGTTTGGGCCTTTCTCTTTTTGCTTTCAGAACACTACGGGATTAGGTTTTATTTTCTCTTCGTTGCATCCAGGATGGGCTCTAGTTAGCAGATAGGCAAAAACGTGGCAATAAATGGGGGATGGACATGGACCAGGAGGAGTAGGATGGACTTCCTTGCTGGAGTCCCATATCGGTTATGCTATTTTTTTCCCAGTCTCATTCCAAGGTGAGAATGCTGTGAAATTTGGGGTTTGAATTAATAATGTTGATAAACCGCCTTGGGATTCTTTAGGTTAAAAGGTGGGTGTGCCTCTTCCAAAGTCTGTTCCTAATGAAAGGTTCCTCTCTCAAATGATCCTGCAGAACTTCCCGAATGGAATTTTGATGGCTCAAGTACAGGACAAGCCGAAGGATCTAACAGTGATATGTTCCTAATACCCGTGAAGATGTTCCGAGACCCGTTTTGCTTAGACCCCAACAAGCTGGTATTGTGTGAGGTTCTGAAATACAACCGGAAACGGGCTGGTGAGGATTTCCTTTGAACGTTCCTCTTTTAATCCCATTTTTCTCCCGCAGGTGAGGGCGTGCAGACTGCCAGTTTATCTGCTTTGCTTAAAGAGGTCAAATGAGATGCTCTCTTCCTGGTGGGTTCTAGAACCCAAAGGATAAGTATTGGTCCATGCCTATGATGTGGAAGGGGACAGGAATGTCCTCCCTACCACCTGTGTACCTTGGTGGCCAATCGTTTTTGCTGTAGTCCTGTGGCTATGAACTGAATTATTTGGTTAACAAACACTAGCACGGGATGAGATTTTTCGTGACCTGAAATTTAGGGATCCCTTGCTTTTATTAAGAAAAAAAAAGATGGCAGATTGAGCCCCAGATCTCATAGGCAGTTGCAGCACAGTCCTTAACCATTTGAGTTGAGCCTTTCAATTTCCCTTTACTCTTTGGGGCCGTTCAACGTATAAAGCTGTCACCCCAGCTGGCTGGAATTCAGCATTCAAGGGTGAACATTTGGTCATTTGAAGATGCTTTCCAGTCTGTTCCTAAAGAAGCTGCTAGGCTCAAATTCTCCATGTCCTTCTTTTCCTCCTCCTGCAGAGACCAATTTTAGGAACACCTGCAAGCAAGTCATGGACATGGTGAAAGATAGTCAGCCTTGGTTTGGAATGGAACAGGAGTACACCTTGCTGGGCGTTGATGGGCGTCCATACGCCTGGCCTGAAAATGGATTTCCGGGGCCACAAGGTAATGGAGAACAGGTTGCTGATCAGGCCAAAGTGCAGGATTCTGTTCTAGTGGTAGACAAAACTCTGTGTTCCGTTCCTGGATTGTTTCAGTTTCTGCCCAGAGCAAACCAGTCTGGGCTTTCTGGGGCTGTTAAATTCTGGAAGCAATGTCTTGGGATGGTCCTGGCACAGTCTGACTCAGAAACAGGTCCACCCTGCAAACGCTTGGAGCTGCTCATGAGACCCAGATATTTGGGAATGCACCCTTTGGAGGTCCCTATCTTGTTCTCCCACTAGAAGGACACAAGGGCAGATACACCCTGTGATACTGAAGGAAGCGTTCAGAAAGGCCGAGCAACCTGGAGGCCAAATTTCTGGCATCTTTTGCCTGCCAGTTTCCATTGGGAAAGGAAAGGAATAATGCATGCAGTAAATACATTATTTATGTATCTAAGTCTTCTGGAAGACTTAGGCACTTAGGCGAACAGGTGGGATACCAGTTGTACAATCAATCCATCATAAAGCAAGCCCTGCTTTCAAGAATCCACCTTTCTTTTTTTCCCCCTACCTGCCAAAAGTGCAGACTGTGATGGAAAATAGCCATGTGACATCCCCCAAGGACATTATTTGTACCCAGCATTGCACAAAATGTGCTACAGGAGAACTGGTTTGGTTATGAAATCTTTTCTTCCTGGTTTTTTTCTTTTCTTTTCTAAACACATTTTCTCTGTCTTTTTTTTTTTTTTAAGTTGCTAGTTATGCGAAAGCACAGGTAAATCCAGGTTAGAGTTGCCAACATACTAGGGAGAAAGGATCCTAGGTGGGAGGAAAACAACAGGAACAGGTTTAAATCTCTTGAGTGTCCCCCCAGGAAGAAAGAAAAAAAATGGAATTAATAATAATAAATAATCTGCCCCTTCCTTCCTTCCTTCCTTCCCCCCTCCCTCCCTCCCTCCCTCCCTCCCTCCCTCCCTCCCTCCCTCCCTCCCTCTTTCTTTCTTTCTTTCTTTCTTTCTTTCTTTCTTTCTTTCTATCTATCTATCTATCTATCTATCTATCTATCTATCTATCTATCTATCTAACTTACATCATTGTAAGGGATGATGCAGAACTGAAGCTTTATAGTCACTTTTGAAAGCAGAACAATATTTCTACTTGCTGCTTAGTCATCATGTACAACCCAACTCAGCAAAAGAAGTCAAAATGCTGGTATAATCCAGCTGACTTGCATTGCATAATTAAACTGGACTGCAAAAACATGCAGAAATTGCTGACTGTTTATATTTAAAATGGAAATCTCTGTGCAGATGTGCAGGAGAGCACTAACTTGTAATATGCAAGGCATCAGAGGTCTTGAGCATGCATCAACCAATGCAATTCTGCCTTTTCTCCCAGGACCCTACTACTGTGGAGTTGGTGCAAACAAAGTGTATGGACGTGATATTGTGGAAGCACACTACAAAGCTTGCATGTATGCTGGTGTGGAGATCGGTGGCACCAACGCTGAAGTCATGCCATCTCAGGTATTTTACGACAAAGAGTACTTCCTGAAAAGATCTGAGGGGAGGACATGCTTTGTCATTCCTGATCCTGCCCTTTGCTGCAAAAGAGGGAGAGGGAGAAGAATTCTTTTGGAGCTTGTACTGGGTAGGAGAAATTGAGAATTGCGGAGTCCTTGGTGCTCTCTGAGCTTGGTCGTTGGCTTGCAGATGTTGCATGACCCAACTAGGGAACATTGTGGGGCACTGATGATGTTCCCTAGTTGGGTGATGAAATGTCTGCAGACAAACCACCAAGCTCAGAGAGCATCAAGGACTCCACAATTCAACCCTGAGCTACAGATAGTCCCTTCTATTGAAAATTGAGAATTGACTGGACCCAATTCAGGAGCGAAGACTGTGTAGTGGCTGCTAGTTGCTGATGGTTTTCTGCAGCTGGTAACTTCCCTAGGTCTGACTTGGTGGGGTTGAAGGGTTACTCAATAGGTACTCCATGAATGGGTATTCCATTTTAACACCAGCCCTCTCTCTCTGTCCCTGTAGTGGGAATTCCAAGTGGGACCGTGTGTAGGCATTGAAATGGGTGACCACCTGTGGATGGCGAGATACATTTTACATCGGGTCTGTGAAGATTTTGGTATCGTGGCCACCTTGGATCCGAAGCCGATGACAGGCAACTGGAATGGGGCTGGATGTCATACCAATGTCAGCACCATAGAAACAAGACAGAAAGGGGGTATCAAGTAAGTGGCTGAACTTAGCAGTGTGATTAAAGGCAAGAAGGGCTTGGCTCACAGCACTCATGAAGCCCAAAGGCGGTTTGTTTCCATCTGGTTTAAGACATAGGGCAGCCCCAGATGGCTTAAACAGTAAATCACAGATCAGCAAAACGGGGCTGGATGTGACATGCAAACCCAGCATGGACTTAGCCTCAGTTTGAAGCAAGCTGAGAGACATCCATGACAAGCTTCCCTTCCTTCACAGACAATATGTGTGATCTGTGCAAACAGTGTGGCTGAATCTCCACGTGATAGCCAAACTGCCCCCTTCCCAAACGGCAATTTTCCCCCACCATCAGGAGTGTCCTCAGGTTACGGCCAAGAAAATCAAGATGGCGGCCACAATGGTACGATCAAAGCTCAGCTTCGCACATGAAAAACAGGCAGAGCTTTGATCATGCTGTCATGGCCACCATTGTGATTTTCTTGACCCTGTAGTCACTCTGCCCACCGTTCTTCCCCCCCCCCCCCAATAAGCTGCTGGCTTCTTTCTCACCAACGTTGATCTCTCTGCTTTCATGCCCTCCCTAGGTGCATTGAAGCTGCCATTGAGAAGCTGAGCAAACGCCACAAGTATCACATCCGGATGTACGATCCGCGAGGAGGCCAGGACAACTCCAGAAGGCTAACTGGCCAGCACGAGACCTCCAGCATCACAGAGTTTTCAGCCGGAGTGGCCAACCGGGGAGCCAGCATCCGAATCCCCCGCCAAGTGGGGCAGGACGGCTGTGGCTACTTTGAAGACCGACGGCCATCCGCCAATTGCGATCCCTACGCAGTTACCGAAGCCATTATGCGGACCATTATTCTTGGCGAGACAGGGGATGAACCTGTGGAGTACTCAGATGAAACCCGGCTGCAGAGGGCTACTCTCAAAGACTGAACTCCCCATTAGCCATGGCCTACTCCCCCCTCCCCCAAGCACGTTCTGCACCAGTTAGTAAACTTCTGGCAACTTCAGAAAGATTCTCTTCTGGTTATGTGGTGTGTTGACTTTCCAAATGGCCGTCTATATTTTTTAGACCCAGAATCCTTCCCCTCCCACGCTGCCTTGTAGGCATCACCAAGGTTTAAGATCACACTAGTGAGGTTCCAAAAATTGGGGCTTTTCAGAAATGGACTTTGCACTGCAGTTAGGGGGTGGAGAGAGGGCAAACTTTCAAGGTAGCAGATAGCCTCCTTCAACAATTCTATTTTTTCCCTCTCCTCTGTATCATCTTTGGAGGGAGGAAACTAAAGGTGAAGTCTGTGCTGATTGCTGGCCAGTGGGAACTAAATAATGGTATTTCTGCTTCACCCGGTGGCAGTGCCTGATTGACTTTGGCTGATGTCCCCAAAGTGTAGCAGATTGTGGTTACTACAAGGATGGGAGTCCTTAGGAGAATCAGACTAGTGGTCTAGACTGGGAAGTTGAAAAAACATACTGGAATAAGGCCACACAGTTCCATTATGGTGTCAGGAAAACTACATGGAGTTGTCCATGAAATTACTAGGGAAATCTTACGGAGTTGGTAACCTTTTTGGAGATACAAATCGAGGGCCATTACCGGATCATGAAATTTCAGGAATTTTACCCCCGGGATCTTGCAATGTCAGGTATGTGCTGTTAATCTTGCAAGGTTTTTGCTGTTTTTATTATTGTTATTTTAAAGGAACTGCTTCGTTTTGAGGCTCTGGGGATGCCTTTTTGAGGCAGCCTGTTGCCAACTCTCTCCCTGAGTTGAATGGCTCGCTTTTCAGGGCGCACAAGCTGCCCGGTGAGCTGTGCTCTGCTCATGATCCTGCTGAAAAACCAGCAAAGCCTTTGGAGCCGAGGGAGGGTGGATCCTTCCATCCAACCGATGTTTGCAAAAAGGGAGGGGCAAGCAGCTGCTACAGCCAAATGAAAAATCCACTTTCCGGTTTCTTTGGTGGCACATGGATTTTCTTCAACAATGTAGGTTAGCTTCACCTCTCCTTAAGCACACAAAGAACCAGACCAGGATTTCCTCTTGCTTTTCATTCACTCACTCCAGGGGTATCTTTTATTTATTTTAATCCTTCTTCTCCTTCCCCTTCCCCTTCCTCTTCCCTTCTACCCAAACTGCTCCTGCTTTTACAAAGAAACAAGGCACAGTAGCAAATCCAGTTTTTGTTTGACAGATGTTGCAAATCCCTAACAGAACCAAAGCAAAAATGGAAAATCCGTGCGGTTAGAATTCAGGGTCTTCTACCTTTCTTGATAAAGTCAAGATGGATGGTTCGAATATTCAGAAATATCACTGGCTAATTGCATGCTGCTTCTCTATCTGCCCCCACTCCCATTCATTTTCAGGATACAGGGAGTCCCAGCGTTAAGAATGCCGTGTTTAAGGACAACCCATAGTTAAGAATGGAGCCTATTGTAGCAAAATTCAAGTTAAATACACAATGATTTGAGTTAAATATGCAATGGTTTGAGTTCATTATACAATACTACTACTTATACACTATTAGACAATAATTCTGTTCCATCTTACATACAAATTCAACTTAAGGACAGACCTTGGGAACGGAACTCGTTCTTAAACCGAGGACTCCCTGTATTCAAAGGTGAGACTTGACTGCCAAAGATGGAAAGGCTGATTGTTCCTGCTATCTTCTCAATATGCCAAAGTTGTTAATAGGAATGTTTGAAGCCGTACCTGCACCTGGCTTTCAGTCAGTTGATTTCGTAACAAATTTGGTGCGTGTGCGTGTGTTCAGCTGAGCGGGTAGGTGTTGGCTAAATGTCAACTTTGGCTGTTCTTGAACACAGCTGCTATTATTCTGTTTCTTCCCACACGAGGGAGGCAGAGGTGTGGTTTGCTTCTGCCTGCAACTTGCAAGCTAAAATTGTCCAGCTTTGAAGATACCATAATGTGCAGTCGTAAGAGAATCGGGGGATCTCATTTCTGGGCATCAAGGAAAGATGGGCAGAACGTGAGAATGGGTTCTCCTGGGTTGAAATTGGAAGTTTTTGGGCAGCTGTGAAGCTGAACCAAGTGGGAGTTTGCAGTTTGGTGGGTCCAGATATCTGGTGGACGAATCCAAGTGTTTGGAACACGACGGGCTTCATGGAGAATATGACAAACCCTCAAAGTGTCAAGAGACTTGTCCCAAAATAATCTGCAAAAACATGGAGGCTGGCGTGGGACTCTTGTTCTCATGTTGACTGCTAATTAAAGCTACTTGCGCCAATTGAAAAGGCCTTGGAGGAACACAATGGCCCTTCCTGATAATTTGACGAATGGCGGTCTTTCTCTAAATTATGGCTACTGATGATAGACCTTCCTGAGTCACCAACAAGGTGGTGGATTACTTGTGGAATCACGAGGGTGGCTTTCAGTCTCTGTTTTTGGAATCCAATGCCATGAGCAGATCCTGTCGGTGCTGCTCAGCACCTTGAATCACTGGACGGGATTGGCTAAGAGCTTGACCTGCTTGACAGCTTGTCTTCCCACCTATGAAATGGGCAGAAAAAAATCTATATACCTGTTTCATAATTAGAGCGTACAGCTGATTCATAGCTACCTTACCAGATTCTTGCCTCAAAATTATCTGATGACTTTTTTTTTAAAAAAAGGACTGGGCTCAAACACCCCACCTGGCATTCCCTGAAAGACTTTTTAAAAGAATGTGCTTTATTTTATTTTGACAGAATGAACAAACTGTTATGGAATCAGAGAGCTGGGCAATTTGCAGTTTAACAGAAGCACCTGCCAAGAATTTTGTTTCTATGGTAAAGAATAAAATTTACAGTCAGTGAAGGTAGAGATATTGCTCCCTATTCTAGCATAATCCTCTCCGTATGCCTTTGCAGCTGGCAACAGCTGGCTGATCTTGAGCTTCAAACCTAAGCAAGATCAGACCTGATTAGCTCTTGGATGAGATGACATCAAGAAATCAAGTAAACTAGACTAGGAAACTGAAAAACTACCCTGAGCTCTGTCATTTCTTTGTCCTAGGCCCCACCTCTTTTTCAGGGAGCCCAAATGCAGCCATCCGTCTAGAAAAGGTTGGGAATCTCTGCTTCATGCGTCAAGAGAAAAAGGTATCCTGAATTTCCAGCCCTGATGTCAGGACAACTGCAATACCTTTGCTCTGACATCAAGAACAGGTCCTCGAGATGAGTCAGTTCTCCTGGGTCATGGTCTTGTGGATGATGACATGCCCAGAGAACATCTAATTGTGTCTCCTCCTGGTAACCTTTATGGTTTTTTTAGATTATGAGACTTCTCCCAAACAGGGAGGGAGGAGTGACGTCTGAAGCAGCCTGTCCCCAGATTCTCACCTGATTATGTCCCTTGTCTTCTCACTTTGCATATGATCTTGTTTTGGGATTGTCAGGCATCCTTGGGTCCAGGATGACTGAATGTTTTGACAAAGAGGAGATCTTTTTATCACCCTTCCAAATGAGATTTTTTTTTCCCTGCAGGAGAAGTTAAAGTGTTAACATTTCTTCAGACAAACACATCACACTTTTGTTTCAAAGCGATCCAGAAAAGAAAGGCCCACAGGAGGAAAAATCATACCACTTGCCATCCTTCCTACACTGGCACCCTTCTGAGGGACTACAGAAAAAAAGATCGCCCTCATCACCATTTTCTTAAAAGAACCTTTAAAAGATGGTGGGGAGTATTGATGGGAATAATTTTGCTTAAGACAAAACTCCACTGCCTCTTTGTTGGATTTTTTACCCCTTACTGGGGTAGATGACTTATTTTTTTCCGGTGCTGTAAACAAACACGGTCTGTCTGGATGAATTTCATTCCTCCAACATTTTCATTGCCGGTAACCACCAGCTGATTCTAGGAAAATGAGTCAGAGGTTCTTCTGAGTAGAAGGGTTCTTTCTCGCATCGTAGAGATCATTGTTCCCTAATCTCAGGGGTACAGTCAGGTAAAGCTGGGGGAGATGGACAGCATACATATTTAATAAATAAATAAATAAAATGAAGCCAGACTGCAAATCCAGTAATCTTACACCCTCTTCCCCATATTTTTATTTGCTAACGTGTGTTCCTTGATTTCAAAATGGGGTCAGCCTATAATTCAGCTGGGCAAATCGTGCCTCCCCTTTTGCTTTAGATGTTCAAACCAGTACAGAACATGGATCCGACTCGTTTGGATGTGCAAATCAATTTGAACAGGACTTAGCAACGGGGACTAGTTGATTTAGAGAACATTTTGATTAAGAAGCTATGGGCATGCAGGGGAAGCATCCATGTTGGTTCTTATCTATCGGGACACGTTCAGTTTGATTTGATGAATTAGGTCAATAGGACAAATTGGATCGCAAGCATCAGATATTGACACTATAAGCTAGTCCTGTAGTATTGGAGCCTCCTCTTAATTCTGCAAAGAGGGGTTTATATTTCCACCCTAAAGTCCTACCCTTATGAAGCCCTATCCTTCACCAGTCCAAAGTGTTAAAACTGATTGTATTCCTCATCAGATCAGGATTAAAATGGTATACAGTAAAAGCCTTATTCATGGATGGTTTTACTAAGGACGTACGATCAATGTTACTCAGAAAAAGGATATATCTAGTCTTTTCCTAAGATCCAACTGGGTCCTCTTCTCCATTTGTATCCAACCAGGGCACAATCATGTCCTTGTAACACCTTTTTTCTGCCACATTCCCATCTTCATCTAACCCCAAACTATGGGCTTACAGCATCTCTAGCTGTACCAAGGGCTATTTTCCTCCAGAAATGTCCAAGGTCTCCCTCAAGGTGATCACACTTGAAACTTGGTCACTCCTGACCTTGGAGCAAAGTCAGTGGTGGGGAATAGAGGATGGATAGAGACGGACAGAGTTCATGCTGGTCTTGGTGACGGATGGAGAGCCCTCCTGCTCAGCGGTGGAAAACCCTGGGAAGCAAATTGCTGGTATGGGTGGTATAATAAGCCAACTGGTTCTTTCAGCCATCGGGAAAGAAAGCACACAGTTGCAAACTGCAGTAATTTTGTGGGTCTGCATTATAACAGGCTCACAGATGGTAATTGGGTAATTACAGTTAGTTAATGGCAGTATATAAGGGAGCCAGTTTGATGTAGTGTTTAAGGCACCAGGCTAGAAATCAGGAGTTCTAGACCTGCCTTAGACATGAAGCCAGCTAGGTGACCTTGGACCTCGCTCTCTGCCCTGGGAAGAAGAAGAAGAAGGCCAGGGCCAACCATTTTGGAAAAACTTTGCCAAGAAAACCACAGGGACTTGACCAGGCAGTTGCTAGGAGTCAACAATGACCCAATGGCGGTATATATTTGTTGAGATCTTGGACTCAGACGGTAAAACTCTTGTCCCAACACTGACCAAAATCATCCCAATGATAGAATGGCTCCTTGGTTTGGTTAGCCTTAGCTTGTCAAGTCGAACCTATCCAATTATGATTTATTCACTGAACGATGGTGGAAGAAACTGTGGGTTAGTGTAGTCAGTGGGATTTGGGCGGCATATACATTTTAATAATCAGAATCATAATAATCGGTCACCGTCATGGTATTTTTTTTCTTTTGCAGAAAAAAATGCATCGGGGATCCTGTAATCAATCTCTCTCCCTCTGTCTCTCTCTCTCTCTCTCTTGCATTCTCTCTCTCTCTGTGGGTGTGTGTATGTTCATTTTTGTAATGCAGAATTAATCTCTGGGTGGCGCCATCTGCCAGTCTGATAGACAAATTTGATAGCTCAAATTCGCTGAAGAAGAAAGAGATAAGAAACGGTTTAAGGCTGGGTCTACATGGGCTTCACCTGATTTAACTTGAATCAAGCCATTTTCTGGGTTTGCAGGATCCGGTAAACCAAAAACATGGGGTGGATTCACCCCACTCTCTAATACCCCCTCCCCAGGTTAAAACTAACCAAGCCACTGTGTGAATGCAGCCATTTCTCAGGGCTCTATGGATAATTGGTTCCCTGAGTGGCTGGCAATGGTTGGAATGATTTTTATTCTTGATTTAGTTACTACCTTCAGTTTGTATTTCATCTTTCTTTCCCGCGGCTCAAGACACGCTCCTCCCTTTCCCCCACGGTATTTTCACAACAACCCTGTGAAGCAGGCCAGTCCAAGAGACAATTGGGACCAGATTTACCTAGAGAGACTTGAGCTAAGATCCACTCTTGAAGAAAACAGTTTTGGGGCTCCGTACAGGTGACCCATTGATCCAGTTAAGGTGATTGAATATTTCTGTTGCCCACCCTTTAGAAGCAGAGCCTGCTAATGTCTCCTGGCACAGCAGGTAGGCATTCAACCGGCCAAGCTTCACTCGGGACCAGGAAAATGCATGGTGGGCGGTATTTCTTGCCTGGACTTGGCCACTTATAGTAGTATATTGCTCTTGAGCGCGGCTGGGGATGATAGGTGCCGTCGCTCCGATCCATCTGGAGGGCTCTGGCTGGGGATGAGGGCCAAGTGGGCAAGGGGCCTTCAATTTAGGGGTTTACTCCTCCCCACTCTTAGATCTCCCGCCCGCCCCCCGCACCACCTCCCCGAAACTGGCACGCTCCGGCTCTTTCTTCTTGAGCTTCAACTCCCATCTCAATCCGATAGCGGCAACGTGGGCGGGGATGATGGGAGCTGGAGCCCGAAGCATCGTTGGGAAAGGAGGACCCCGCGCACCTCTCCTCGCATTTCCTAGCGAGTAGCGAGGAATGCCAAGTGCGCGACAGCCGGCGCGGCTGACTCCGGCCCCCGGGGCGGTTTGGGGCGGGGGGGCGGGGAAAGGGGCGGTCCCTGCAGGGGGCGGGGTCTGCGCAGGCCCTCCCCCGAGGCCGCAGGTAGAGCGAGGGAGCCGAGCTACGGTTTCCGCAGTTCAGGTCTCGAAGACGCGCGCGCAGGAGCGAGAGCGCAGCGTAAAAACGCCGCCACGACCAGCGTCCGGAGCGCTCAACGCAGCAGAGCCGGAGCTGCGCCAGGCCTCTCCCGCCGTCCCTTCCCGCTGCTCTCGGCCCGGCGATGGGGAAGGTCCAGCTCTTCGAGATCCGCCTGAGCGACAGCCGGGTTGTCTTCAGCCCCGGCGAGCCGCTGGTAGGCACCGTCACCGTCCGCCTGGCTGGAGCTCTCCAGTATCGCGGTAAGCGGTGGGGCAGGTCGGCCAGCCCAGGGACGCCGCGCTCTCCCCGCACCTGGCCAGGGAACCACTTCTTTGCGGAGAGCTTTCGGGGTTCAGCCCGCCTCCGTGCCGGGGCTCCCAACGGCCTTGGGATTGCCCTGGTCTGGAGACAGGAGTCACTCCTCTTCTCCTGCCCCTGCTTAGGCTGGAAGGCGAGGAGAAGTCAGCTGTAGCAACGGGCTTCTGAGGTTGAGATATTGTAGCCCTGGCTGGGACCTTAATGAAGGGGGAGAAGGCCTCTGAGTCTTCTGGAGTATCATAGGATCAAAGGGTTGGAAGGGAGCTTGGAGGTCTTCTGGAGTTACTGCGTGTCCATCAAGGTCTTCTTGCTCAGGGATCTTCCCCCATCTTCTCCCAAGACCGTTCTTGAAATATAATTATGAGAGTCATCTGGCTCTGGAAGAAGGCCTTCAGTCCTGTAAAGCAGTAACTTTGAACCAAGCAAGTGTAACCTGTTTCCTGTTGGCAAATCAGGCATTTGTTCTAGGAAGCTCTTTGAGAAGCTCTGAAAAACTAATTTTAGCCGAAAGGGGTTTGTTCACACATTGAATCAAGACATAGCATGGTTTCTTTGATCTGGGGCAGAGAGTGGCGGGTTAACCCTGTAATGGGATGGGCAAACCATCGTTTATGACTTGGAGGGTTGGAACTGAGCCATTAGTCTTTGATTTAAAGAATCACAATTAATTTATTTGTTATATATTGTTATTTTTTTGCTTCTTTGTTATATTGTTAAATTTATACTCTGTTACAATCCTGAAGGATTCTCAGGGTTGACTTAAAATAATAGAACGTATAAAATAAACCTTTATCAAGTAGATTACCCCCGCCCCCGGAAGGGCTCTGTTTTTAATTGCTTCTGGAAGGCAGTTAATGTGGGAGCTAATCTAATTTCTGCCAAGTAGTAGCTCTAAGTTTCAGCCCCCCCTCACCTCCCAGAAGTGGGGAACAACAGGCTGCTTTTCCTGACATGATTGCATTGATTGGGATAACTCCAGTCTTGAACGTAACTTGGTGCCAAGCCATAAAGGGCTTTATAAAGACCAGCATTTTAAATGGCACCTGGAAACCTATCCGCTGGAGGATCCACAACCCAAACATAATGTGCTCCTACTGGCATGTGTGTTAACACACAAGCTGCTGTACCTTGGACCAGCATGAGCTTCTGAGTGGGCTTCAAAGGCGACCCCAAGTAGACTGTCCTGCAGTAGTCCAAATAAGGTAGTGACAAGGCCATGAATCACTGCAGCACGGTCCTCTCGCTCCAGGTAAGGCTGCTTCTGGTGCATCTGCTGAAGCTGACCAAAGACCTCTGTAGCCATGGCTTCCATCTACTGTTCCAGCAGCAGCGACGGGTCTCCCAAGTCATAAACCTGCTTCTTCAGGGTAGTGGTTCTTCATCCAGAGACGCCATTGGAGCAGATGGAGAGTCTTGATGGACAGTCATTTAGTCTTGCTATAGTTCATTTTTAGCCTGTTCTTGTCCATCCAGACCCTCACAGCCTCCAGGAATGGGGAGAAGACCTCAGTGGCATCACCAACACAGCCAGGGTGATGACATAAATGTGGATGTCAGCAGTGCATTGATAGTATTGGCTCCTAAGCTGTTGGATGGCCTCTCACAATGGCTTCATATGGTTATTAAATAATAGGGAGAGAGGAGACTTGGTGCTTGTTGTCTAATCCCGTTGGATCCAGGGAAGGCCTTTTAAAGAGAGGTCAGACCACAACCTCCTTTAAGACTGCCAGAAATATCCCCTCCTGCCTGTGGCATTAACAATTCTCCAGATCCAGGGAACTATTTCTCTTGGCTGCCCAACAGAGCCCAAGAGCAGCCCACAGGCAGTAGAAGGTATCTTAGGAGACATCTTCTCCACTTCATCAGAGGTCCCAGGCCAAAAAGAACCCAAGGTAACATGACAAGATCATATGGAGTCAACATTCAAGTTAATCTTGATTTTACATGCAAGATGTTATGCTACCTGGTCATAGCAGCCAGGTGCGAGCTCTTGCAGCTGGCTTTTTCCCAGTTGGGGATTAGCCACCCTAAATGAGGTTGCTGGACAACAGCCAACCAATACAATAAGGGAGACGTGAAGATGCTTTGCCTCCCTTATTGCCACAGCATCTGGCCAAGCATAGACACGTACCCATGGTTGATCAGATTCATTTTTTTTCTTTCTCCACCAACCCTCTAGGCTTTACTTCTGATGCTCCATCTCCCAGAGGTTCTCAGTAAACCAAGGAACCCCCCAAGTTTGGCTGACAAAGAGAGGCCACTTAAGAGTGATTCCACCAACAGCCCTCAGTGGAGTTGCCTGTCAGGTTGTTGGGGAATTCCTCAAAGTGCCTGCTGAAGCCCTCCAGATCCATAAGACATCTAGGAAGATTGGTCAAATGGTCCAGCCCTATCACAGTTAGGAAGTGATCTGACTGTGGTGAAGTGGTGATGATAACACTTCCATGTCTAGATCACAGGAAAGCTGCTTCAAAGTAAAAACAAGGTCTAACCCATGTCCAGCCACATGTGTCAGATCTGAGATTACCTGGGACCAGCCATGAACTCTACTAGATCAGCCTCCACTGCATGGAGTTGAAGTCTCCCAGTACCAGTTGGTGGTGGTGGTGGGGGGTGTCCATCACCAGCCTGAAGCCCAGGTCCAGAAGCAGGTCCCCTAAATGTTACTGGGTGCAAACTGGTTGTGAAGTTCAAGTTCATTAACTAGGCACCTGAAGACAGCTTTGTAGGGTGTTGCTTCTTCCAACCTAACACAAAAAAATAATGCTCAAGCTGATGTTAGAAGCTTCTAACCTTCTAACACTGACTTAGCAGTTTTCATCTCCAAAGTCAGTTTTAGGACTATAATAATGTTAGAAAAAAATTGTATTGAGTTTTTGTTTTTTGTTCTTAATAAATCCTGGGCATGTCTGAGGAGCTGTTGTTATTTCTGACCTAGGTCAGAATCCAGAGCCCAATAGAATAGAGCTGAGATGCACAAGGACCTATTTTTGTTTTGCTTAGGCTTGTCATGGGGCTGAATGGGTGTATCTTTGTTTTGTGGAAATGAGGATGTGCTCTTCTTAAATCCCCCTTTACACCCGCTGGGTGAAAACCTTTTGGGGAGGAGAAGGGATTTAAAGAAACCAGAGGAAACAAAGATCTATGGGGGAGGGGGGTTTAAATTTACTTTGGGGTCCTTCAGTTTCTTGGGGCAGTCCTCTTGTGTGTGTGCGCTGGTTTCCTTGTGCAGGCGAGGAAAGATGAGAATGTGGATTGCCGCATAGCTGTTGCTTGTAAGAACTGGATTTGGTTGTGCTGCCACCATCTTCCCTGCCTTCTTCTAAGATAGGTTTTTGCTAGATTGCAGCACCTGGAGTCACCTCCTCATTTTGGCACATGCGCGAACCCAGTCTTTGAAGTTCACGAACTGTGGTGAAGCTACCACAGCTTAGTGCAATGTGTGCACACCTGGCAGGTGTGTGGGGTTGGTCTTGAACTTTTTCAAGCCATAATTAGTGCGACTTCTAGTTGAAGATGATGGGGGCTGGAGCCTTGATCTCTCAGGATCTAAACATCTCCTGAACCCTTTTCAGAAGGAGTCTGGTAGTACCTTTTCTGACCTACACATTTTATTAAAAGGCATATGCTTTTGTGAGATGCGTCTCACTTCACCAGATCCATAGAAGAGCTCCATGTTAGTGGTTTTCTTGGCTTAATTTTAAGAGAGAAGAGTCACATTCATAAAAGGTGCAGCTGTTGGCTATTATAATGATAGTAACAGGTTCCTTCCAGGATCAGAAGGTGCGCAAGAAGATGCTGTCTTGAATGTATGTTTTCTGGAAGTAACTAGCTTGCTCATGTGAGAAGCCTAGTGTGGGGTTAGAATAGGGCCAGGGTAAGTACTGCTTTTGCTTGAACCTTTAAATTTAGGACTAAAGGCTATTTACAGAACAACAGATTTATTTTTGTGGCAGTCCTTGTGGACTTTGGGCTAAACCAGGCTGTGAGCTGGTGGCCTTCCAGATCTACGTGGCCTTCAGCGTCCTTCTTTCTGGACCATCCGGTGCTACTGGGGCTGGCGAAGCTGGAGTGCTGCAACTCCCCATCCTGCAGAATTGTATTTAGTTGGCAGGCAACTCCCTGTGTATTTGTGCAGTGTCCTGAGTGTTGTGTCCTGAAGTGTGCAGTCAAGGTGGTCTGGTATCCACTTGAGGTAGAGAAATAGGGCTACAAAACGTTGGATAAGAAGGGAACAACTTCCCACAAAACAAACTGTTTCCAGGGACAGAAGGCCAAGACCTCCCTTGTTCTCTTCTGTCTTTTTTTTCAAAGGCAAGGATGGCCTTGAGTAAAAGTAGGACTGGGAAGAGAACTTGTTGACTCAACTGTTGTTAGAACAGTTTGATCCCCTGCAAAAATCCAGACCTGCCTCTGCCTCCTTTGAAGGAAGGAGTAGCTGTAACACACTGTTTCCTGTTTCTACAGGTTCCCCACCGTGGAATGGGGTGTGTGTTCTGTATGCGTGTGATAATATTCTCAGCACGAGCATCTGCATAAAGGCATCATGACCTGTGGGTTGTCATTTTGATGTCATTATGAGCTGTTACAGATGCTGTTGCTTCCTGGGGTGGTCTGGAGTCACTCATGGGGGAGAGAGAAGACTGCTTTTCTCAGTGCATTTCTTCTCAGATCTCCAGCTCTCGCGAAGTTCTCAGATGGGTATTTCAGTGCAGCCCTGGAGAGCAGATCAAAGACCGCTTTGGATAAAGGGCATCCAGTGGGCACTGGAAGAGTGGACTTGAGAACCCCTGGCTGAGCTGCATCCATTTTCTGCACCAGGCTGGCTGAGATGTCATCTGCTTGGCGGGGAGATACTTTCCTTGGCACCACTGAACATACATGGGTGTTTTGGAAATAACGGGTGTGAGCTGGCACAGTTAGCACTGCTTTCAAGATCTCTGCCAAGAGTTCTTGGGACTCCCTTGAATAAAAAGCAGTGAGTAGCCAGTGGCTGGAGCTAATCTTTTTTCCCCCCATAAATCATCTTCTTACAATGCAGAGGTTTTGGATCTGGGCCCCCTCAGCTTCACCAAAATGTTTCTGATGTGAGAGTTTGAGTGGCAGGCAGAGGACCTGGCTGATCTTGAAAAGCTAATCTGGTTTAGGCCTGGCTTGGACTTGGATGGGGGAGCCTAGGAGACCCTGGAGCTGTAGCCTAGGCAGAGAACTAACCCTCCCCCCCTCCCCCAAAAACAGCCTGTAGAAGATAATGGTAAACCACTTCTCTTGTTTCCAAGGAAATGACATGGGCGTCTTAGTGAAGTCTATAAGAAGTGTTCACCGTTAGTGCCTAATCCAGCCTTTTCCAGCTGAGGTGTCCTCCAGATGTGTAGACCAGCTCCCAGAATCCTTAGCAGTGCTGAGATTCAAGAAACTTTAGCAGAGCTGGGAAACTGTAAAAGCTGAATTCCACATATCTGGAAGAAGCTGGGCTGGAAAGTGTTGGATTGAGAAAATGGGGCTCAGGCCTCTGCTCTTCAACCATCAGCTGTCTTCTGCACAGCAGCCTTGCGGAGTAGATGAGTGTGCAAAGGGGGGGGGCAGATGTGCCTTCTATTCTTAAATGAAGAGTAGAATAAAAATGCAGGGAGGAAATTCTTGAAAATCCACATTCTGTAGGAAGAAGTAGAGAACAGTCAACAGGTGGACTGAAATGCTTTTGACAGTCTGTAGATACTAAATTTGAAATGTAGGCTATAAGGTTCTCTTCCATCTTTTCCACCCATTGTTTATTAACTTGCTTTAACAATATTATGGTCAGTTTCCATTTTCCAGGCAGAAAATTAAGGCTGTGTTCTTTCCTCACATTTAAAACTTAATGTTGTTTGGTTCCTTTTTGCTCTGTGTCGCCTGAACCCAGCCCCAAAGATCTCAGGGCTTAATTTAGTCACTTTTTGTTTAATCAGCCAGAATTAGTTATGGTCACAAAGGCTGGGCTCATATACCATAGTTTGCAAGCTACAGTGGCTGAATTTACACATTTTGATGAGCAGACAATAAACAAACCCCACTGCTTTAGTGCATGCCCCCCAACACTAAATGTTTCCATGCTAAAAAATGACATAGTATATCATGGATGGATGGGTGGATGGATGGGTGGATGGATGGGTGGATGGATGGGTGGGTGGGTGGGTGGGTGGATGGGTGGGTGGGTGGATGGGTAGATAGATAGATAGATAGATAGATAGATAGATAGATAGATAGATAGATAGATAGATAGATATTTGCTTGAATGCACTCCTAGGTAAAAACTAGATAAAGAACATATCAGAAAGAATGTTGGGTTTGGAAGTGAAAAAGGCACCACTCATCCACCCAAACATATGATTTTGCCTCCTACATTCTGAAGTGCTAAAGCTTTGGTAGGACTATACCACGTGCACCTTCTGGTTACACTGGCAGGAGCGTGTCCATTATTTGATTGTGTTTCTACGATGACTGCATTTTTAAAACATCTCCAGCCATGTCGAGATAGGGGTGGTGATGCTTATTCATGCTGTGAATGAAAGATGGGGAATCTGTGTATGACTAGGCTCTGGCTGATGCTGGGATTCCCAGACCAGAATCTAGATCAGGATGGGAGTCAGGGTAATGAAGGCATGGTTGGAGGAGGGCCAAAAGAAAAGAAAAGAATAAAAGAAAAGTCCTAGGTAAATGGACGTGAATGCCCAAAACATAATGCTCTTTTAGTCCTGGGAAGCTCAACTGAAATAATTTGTAGACTGGTTTTAAGCGTCAGGGAGAGCCCATCACTTTTCTCTTTTAAAAAACAGTTAACCTCCTTTGAGACACATTGCCTCTTGCAAATTTGGGATTCCTGTGCTGAAGATCATCTCCGTTTGTCTCTTGTATAAGAGAGAGAGAGAGTTCTTTAAACATGCAGATGAAAGTTGCCGGTCAGCAGATCTGCCTGTGATTGCAGGGCTCTCTCCTTGCACTCCATTTCCTTTGTGATTGTTGTCGGCATCTGACACTGTGTGTGTGTGTCTATGCGTGCAGTCTTTTCTCCAAACTGTTCAGGAGCATTAGATTCTTGCAGCCTTGCCAAACCTCTGCAGATTTCTCATTTCCCATGGCAATGAAACGGGAAGTAAAAGTTTGAGAGTTTGAGGAAGCTGGGTTTCTGCAGAATGTCTGCAAACCCCACAGGCTTACTCTCCGTGCATAGTCTTACTTCTAAATGAAGCTGAAAGCTTAGGGTGTCCTCCAAATCCAAGTTGTTGAATTGTTGTGGCACTCAGAAGAAGCTAAGATTCCCCAATGTTTCTTCTTGGAATCTTGATTTGTTTGAGAGCTCCACATCTGTTGGAGGAGCAAGTTCACCATGAATGAAATATAGTCATGAGTTTATTCCAAGTAACCCAGCATTGTAGAAAGAAACTTTGCTGTTATGTATAAATATAGCTGTTATCAAAGATAGCTTTCCCCCAGATGATGCTTTGCACATGTCTTTACCTACAATCCCCATCCTCTGCCTGGGGATAATAGGAGTTGTAGTCTAACAGAAGACACAACCTTGGAGAAGTGTGATTAATATGAAAATCCAGCCTTTTATACTTGGGATTTTGGAGGGGGTATGTGCTTTAAGTTCAGGGTATGTATATCTGTAGTTAGTATCAATCAATCAAATCGACCCACTGTAGGATGAAAGCCTTTTTCATTGAAGGTTATGGACCATAATCTACCACGCTGGTCCACTGTGGATACGCTGATAGATGTTTTTCAATTTCCAGTCTAGGACTCTGAGAGAGAGATTGGCCCAAAGTCATCCAGATGGCTTCCATGCGTAAGGGTGGACTAGACCCTTGGTCTCCCAGTTCAGCGCCTCCACCCCTAGACCACGCTGACTCTCTCTATCCATCTCCAAACGGCCTTTCCTAGCATCCCAACTTCTTTTCAGAACAATCCAGGCAGTATGCCAGGTTAAAGGAAGAAACGTTCCTCTCCCCACCAAGTTTTTAAATTTTTCTGAGTGAGCATATTCCTGCTCATTCTCAGTGGAAGATCGGGAGACACAGAATCACGTTGTGTGCAGGCCATTTTCCATGAATGAAATATACCTTAAAGCAGCCATTGGAAGACATTAAAAAAAAAATATCCCAAAATAAAACTAGTGATTGTGATTGAACTGTCAGGTGTCTTGAGACTCTCAGAAAGCCTTGACAGTTCTGTGCCCATTCCACGAAAGTAGAGTCATTGGTATAATCCTTTATTCTGGCCTTTATAATTTAACTTGTGACTAGCGGTGTGTGTGTTTCTGTGTGTGGCATCCCCTGAACTCCCTTTGTGACAAAGATGATGACTAGGGACTAGAAACTTCCCTCCCAGCTCTCTTGACTTTTTTTTTGACAGATTTTTTTTCGGAGGGGGGGCTATCTCATGACAAGGTTTCTACAATGGGCTGTGAAACCTGATAAGAGAACGTATCAGCCGCACATATCGGTTCATAATGAGTCAGACCTATTCTTGCTATGTGCATCTGCCCTGAGAATTGGCTGCTGACCAGCCTTTAAATCAAGCTTGGCCTTTGAGGCAGCTGCTGAGCAGACCGTCCATCGGCTTCCCCCCCTTCTTCTCTCCAACCTCGTCCTTCGGCGGCGGGAAGAGATGCTGAATAGGGACCATCAGCTCAAACCGAACGCGAGGTCTTTTCAGCCTGACCCCTTGGAGACCAGATTCTGTGCAATTGAAGGAAGCATTGTTCCAACCCATGCATTTTGATGAAGCAGGTAGGATGAATTTGGCATTCCATCCTGCTGCGGTTTGCGTTTTGGCACAGCATGATAGAACTTAGATACAGAAAATATAAAAATCTACATAATCTATCCCCGGCGACTTAAACTGTTAGAGCGTCAAAACCGGTCGAATTCCTTAGTGCTATTTTATTTACTCTACGTTCTCTGCTGTGGGGTTGCTTTGTGCTTCAGAGTTGTTTTTTTATTTTTATTTTTATTTTTTTTGTTTGTTTGTTTTGCTGTGAGTTGCGTATTGAATTTTGTTCCCAGGTGCCGTAACGATATTTAACAAATTGTGGGTTGGGGAGAGGGTGTATTCAATTATTCCAGGCTCTGGTGCATATAACGGGGCATGCAGGAAAAAAATGGGGTGATCAGCCATGGAGCAAGTAATTCAAATACTCTATCTCTCCCTTCATCTTGGATATGTTGTAGTAGTAGTAATTATTGTTACAATTTACACCCAATTTACCAAATAGTTCTGACTGGATTTGGTTCTTCTGACTATCAGAGTCTTCCCAAGATCTAGAATAGTTAAAGATACCACCATAATATATATGCTGCAACTTTTTGTAACTGAGGAGTTGAAACTCTGTTCATTCCTCCTCCTCCTTTTCTGCACCTGATTAAATCTATGCTTCCTTGGAAAAAAGTTTCTTTCTCTTAACCCTCCTGTGATGCAAGACGTTGAGGTCATCTGGTGCACGCTACTTTGGCTGGTCTCAAAAAGCTAAGCAGGGTCAGAGCCGGTCACTATTTGGATGGGAGACCCCAGGGAGAATCCCAGAGTTGTAGGTCATGCTTGGAAACAAAAACCCTTTCCCCAAAGAAGGCAATGCAATCTCTACCTCCTTACTCCTGTGTAGAAAACAATATGGTTGTGGCCTTGACATTAGTAGGAGTCGATCTGGATTTGAGGGAGATTGCAGCTTGGGTGCAATTTTGGGTGCTGGAGAGAGAATTAAAAACAAAAGAACAAACCCCCTACCAGAGTAGACATCTCTGTTGCATAATTCTTTGCCACGTTGAGTGGCAGCAAACTTTTTGGTGGGATTTGAAAACGGAGGATATCAATGGAGCAAAAGAGGGCGGGTGGATTCAAAGAAGTGACCTGCTTCAGAATATACGTGGCTGTGTGCAGAGAACAGGCCTGGGTGGGTTTCATGCCCAGTGCACAGATATCTTGGAAGAAACAGAGATGGGTAGGTGGGCATGGCTGTGTCCTTACAGCTTGAGAACAGAAGCTGGCTAGGCCATAGAGTTGACAGCCGCGAGCAGCGTGACGTGGCAAACTTCAAGGGTCACCGCATTGTTGCTAAGAAACTGCAAACTTGCAGAGATGGCTGTTTGTATCAAAACCGGTGTCTGGCTGTGTGTCCTTCTGCTCTGTTTTTTTCCAGCTGCATGCATGGACAGGCGCACCCACACAGAGCTGGTACAAGCAACAGCCAATAAATCTGGCACCCATTTTTTAGACCCTTGGCCTATCCCCAGGTCCTTTCCTTCTCTTCTTTTTCCTGGGTTTGCCAAAAGGCTCTCGAAGCCCTGTTCGGCTAATTCACAGTGGCAAATTCACCCATGCCAAGTAAGGCTATATCCTGACTTTTCAGGGGGCGGGTGTTGCCAAGTCATCACCACCCACAAGACAGATGACATTTCTTCAGTTTTGCCATTAGCGTCTGCCTGATTTTCATTGTCTTGGATATCAGACCAGAAGTGACTAATCCTGTGGGCTTAAGGCTTCAACACTACATTGCACTGAGACACGATTTGGCACAATCGTGGTTGGTTGGCAAAGCCACAGGGAGATGGATTTGCACAACTTGCTGCAGCACCAAAGCTGAGAAAGCCGCATGATGGCTTAGCGACCTCTTGGACAGAACCAGCTGCTTAATTATCCATAGAAACATCAGAGGGGAGAGGCGCGTCTTGGAAGAGGCATTCCGTCCCATATGAAAGAACCAGGGAAGGCTTCTTCAACAATCGAGCAATGGTGGAATGTTAAAGTAGCAACGAATGGACAGCTGTTACGCACGCGCGCCCAGAAATATAGCTTTGCCTAGGATTTAAATGTGGCTTACTTAAACCTGCACGCGATGCAGTGGTTTCCACTTGGGCTTCTTCCAGATGAGGGCCAAACTGCAACCCGTTCTGTCGAAAGGCTGGGTCAAAGCCAAACCTGCTTGGGCAGGTTCCTCAATTCTTCTGAAAGCTATCAAGAACGCACCTTCCCAGCCCTTCCCAGCTTCACAATGTGCTGGAGAACGCAAAAGCAATGCTCAAACATTTGGCTGCGAAAGGAAGGCTGAGTTTTTGTTTTTAAATGCGAGATGGGCCACAAGCCTTGAACACAGAACTCTGGATTTCCTTCCTTCCTTCCTTCCTTCCTTCCTTCCTTCCTTCCTTCCTTCCTTCCTTCCTTCCTTCCTTCCTTCCTTCCTTCCTTCCTTCCTTCCTTCCCCTTCTTCTTGCTGACCCTTCCCTTCCCTTCCCTTCCCTTCCCTTCCCTTCCCTTCCCTTCCCTTCCCTTCCCTTCCCTTCCCTTCCCTTCCCTTCCCTTCCCTTCCTTTTCCTCTTCCCTCTCCTTCCTTCCTTCCTTCCTCTTTTCCTTTTCCTTTTCCTCTTCCTCTTCCTCTTCCTCTTCCTCTTCCTCTTCCCTCTCCTTCCTTCCTTCCTTCCTTCCTTCCTTCCTTCCTTCCTTCCTTCCTTCCTCCTCTTCCTCTCTCTCTCTCTCTCACATACACACACACACACACACACACTCCTTCCTTCCTTCCTTCCTTCCTTCCTTCCTTCCTTCCTTCCTTCCTTCCTTCCTTCCTTCCTTCCTTCCTTCCTTCCTTCCTCTCTTCCTCCTCCTCCTCTCTCTCTCTCTCTCTCTCACACACACACACACACTCCTTCCTTCCTTCCTTCCTTCCTTCCTTCCTTCCTTCCTTCCTTCCTTCCTTCCTTCCTTCCTTCCTTCCTTCCTTCCTTCCTTCCTTCCTTCCTTCCCAATGTGAAGAAAACTGCAGAATGGGCTCTGTGGGTGAGAAGGGACTGTAGTCTGCCTCCCCCTGCAGATTTAGGCACCGAAAGCATTGTTCCTTCTCCTCCCACCTCTCTTCCCTCCCCCTTCCTGCCCCGGTTTCCTTTCTCCGCAGATATTTGGCCGAGCAGATGCGTTCCAAACAGAACCAGTGTGTTTAAAAAAAGCATAATCCTAATTTCTTTGGGAGAAGAGACGGGTTAAAAAGACGAGTGGCTGGCTTTCCATCTGTGTTATTTCAAAGAGTTCCAGTCCAGTCCCGCCAAGATCCAGCTGGGGTTGAGTTCTTTAAACCAGGTGCGACAGCTTTACCTGGTGCTGTGCAAGGCCTGCTCAACAAGATCTCTGGGGTGTCCCCAGTGGAGATGGCCCTCTTTCTGGGAAGCCACAGGTGAAGGATTATGAGCGAGATTCATGCTCTTGCCATCTACGGGGAGAGCAAATGTATTATGTTTTTGTGGATAACTTTCTTTTCCAAACCCAGGGAAAATGAGAGGGAGGGAGAGAGAGAGAGAGAGAGAGAGACAGACAGCTTCTGTTCCCAGGAGCTCAGACATCTTTCCCAGAGCCAAATAACAAGGCGTATTAATAGCCTGGGTGCATAGCCCTTGAAAACCAAGTTTGCATTCTAATCAAGGAAAATGAGCTTGTCTGAAGCCAGAGACAAGGCAGCAACTCAGCTGCACTGAGCTACCCTGTCTAGTAAGTCAGGCTGGGGGGGGGGGGGAGGAAGAAGGCCAGGGACAGATTGTGCTAATTGCAATGATTGCAATTAACCAACCCAATAATAATAATAATTTTATATATTTCTTTCATATTAAATTTGGGGTGGCCGCCCACTCCAGTGAACTCTGGGCGGCTTGCAGTGCCTAATACGTCGTTAAAACATTTAAAAACAAGACAGCCTGGACTAAAAATAAACACAATAAAACATGACATGGCAACCCCCCCTCAAAAAAAAAAACACCAAAACAGCATTAAACCCAAGTCTGGGAACAAAGCCAGGTTTATGGGCTTTTCAGAACCTCATATGGTATTAGGACCCGCCCTTTGCAAAAATATATCTAGTTGCACACTTTGGCAAGGTGTGGCCAAATTCTGTCTCTTCTTGGAGACAAGAGACGAAGCTGTTTGCCACTGGTGCGGGTGCTCTTCGCCTTTGATGTGGGGGCTGGGGGAGAGTGGGCAAATGTGGGGAATTATTCACGGCTGCTGCTTCCCAGAGGGGTTGCCTGCCTTTCTCCTCTGATGGCTTTTCAAGAAATCACTTGCTCTGTGCCAGAAGTGGTGGGTGGGCATTTGCAAACGGATCAATCGATCCACCTGCCTGCCTGCCTCCAACCTTCCCGTGTCCAGGGTGACCGAGGATTTGATGAAGAGACATTAAAAGGGCAGCTGTGATGGATGGAGGAGCTAGACCAGTGTTTCTCAACCTCAGCAACTTTAAGATGTATGGACTTCAACTCCCAGAATTCCCCAGCCAGCATGCTAGGGGTTGAAGTCCACACATCTTAAAGCTGCTGAGGTTGAGAAACACTGAGATAGACTATAGGAGTCTTTATGGCTCTCAAGATCCACGTACTGGTTAGTACTCCCTTGTACTCCAGATGTGGGAGGACGGATCACGATTAGATGGTATCCCACCCCAACTTCTTTTTCGGCAGCCTCTAGAGAGGAACCCAAAATAAAATGGCTGAAGAATGTAAGTGGAGTTCTTCTCCTCCTTTTTATTTCGGGCAAATTGAAAAAAAGCAAGAATAACTCCCCACCCTAACAGCACAAGTAAACATTTCAGTTCCATTTCTGGGTTAGCCCGAGAGGAAAGGACTAGCTCAAAGTCACCCAGCTGGCTTCCGTGCCTAAGGGAGGACTAGAACTCGGGCTCTCCTGGTTTCTAGTCCAGCACCTTAACCATCACCCCAAACCGGCTCTACCATCTTGGGGCTATGAAGAACCCCCTGGTGATCTGTCCTTCAAAGGAAGCGATGCAGGCTGAGAAGAAAGTTGTGGGTGGGGTTGGGATCCAGGTCCCTCTTGGAAAACGGGGAAAAACCTTCCTCCCCACAGTCCATTTTTTGAAGAAAAAGCAAACCAGGGAGGAAGTACATACTGCCTTTGTGTGGATCTGAGTTGCAGAGTAACTTGGTTGCAGCCAGGACACTCCGTGTCCTTTTCCCAATTAACATCCTACGGTTTCCAAGTTCGCTTCTGCTCTGCTTGTTGCTTTTCCACCCACAGCTGCAGGGACACTGTGTTTATCTAGGCAAGCTGACCACCCCCACGAAAGGGGGTAGCGTTCAATGTGGCGGATGCCAAAAATGCAACCTTCGTTAGAAAGGTGGGCTGGGAGTAGCAACCTCCAGTTGAGGATGTGCTGCCGAGGAAAAAAACGAAGAGCTTTAATTTTAAGGGGGAAACACAGGGTGGGGGAAATAGATAGAATCTGTGAAGAATAGAGTGTCCCAGCTATGATCTAAAAAGCAGAAGCTGTGCTGTGTTTCTTCAACCGATCTGTGTTGCGGTCAGCTTTATAATCCTCTATAAAATGGTTACCGCCAAACTAACAGGGTCTCCTGTAAGCTGAGATCTTCATTGTCATGCTGTCCAAAGGTGGTTCACTTTTGGTTTGGGCTGTGGAATGAACCTTGCTGATTGGGGTTGATTCAGTAAGCCATGGTTAGCTATAGCTTAGTGCAACATGTAGACCATATAGTTGTGTTCGGTGAGTCCTGAATTGCCGAATGTGTTCCTTTGGTGATAGAATGGTCTGTGATTTGATGACCTTCAGATGCCTTGAAATACAGATCCCTGGTTGCAGCCCGGATGGTTTGGACAAGTATAAATCTAAGCTCGCTCCCTACATTCACAGGGAGAAACACTTTTTTGGTTAAGAAGCAGTTTCTGTATATCGGCAATGCATTCTCTGCCTTCCGGCTTGCCATTCAACAGATACCTCAGAGGAAGAAAAAGTGTTGGGAGGGAAGAGGAGAGAGAGAAAGACAGAAGCGCTTAGAGGGGAGAATAACGTGGAGGCAAAATAAGGATGTGCAATTGAGGTGAAAACAAGAGGAGGAAGTAGAACGAAACTGGATTGCGACAGAAAGAGCAGAGAAAGCCGCTTCTGGCAGGGCAATCCTCAGTCAGCAGAACTCGGGAATCTACAAAAAGATGGAAAAATAAAAATTGCCGAGGACTGTATTCCCGTGGAGCTCACGGTCATTTTCTTCCATGGAGCAGAGTCTAATTTAGGCCTTGAATGAAATGCTGAGGTATATACTCCAGAAAGGACTGACCGGAGCCGGGATGAAGACTCAATTTGATTTAATTTCCTTTGTACGGCACGGCCATTAAAATGAACTAGAGGGAATAAAGATTCCAGCCATGCATTTAATATGCTGCTCCCCTTCGATCAGGTTGAAAATGACCCTGTGGAGATCTCCAAGTCTTCCACCCCATTGCAGTCTCCAGTGGTGGGTCTGGAAACTACCCATGAGGGGGGTTGCTTGATCTTGGCTTCGTATAAGTTGTGCATTGAGCAGAGGTATTTCTCAGTGGGGAGACCCATGTCAACAATGAGTAGAAGGTTTTAATCTGAGGATGGAGGAACACCCTGTAAGGGAAGGGCGAACAATTTCTTAATTTCACTCTTAACTAAAACGGCGGGGAGCAAAACACCTCAGTCATAAGCAGAGGGATTCGCTCCTGGGAAGAGACAAAGCCGCCTTAAACCAGGGAACTGGGTTTAGGATGACGAACTGCTCAGGAATCTTGGCTTAAGTGATGTGCGGCCTGGTCTGTATCTGGCAGCTTACCATCCGCTAATGTTGCGCTCGTCACGGCATCTCTTTCTTTGCCGTTGCTGTGGATTCATTCATTTGTTAACCACCACCCTTCATCCTTCTTCTTTCTGGTCTTCTAGCCATCAAAGTGAGCTGCGTGGGCTCCTGTGGGGTATCTAACAAAATAAATGACACGGCGTGGACGGTGGAGGAGCAGTATTTTAATAGTACCCTGTCCCTGGCAGATAAAGGTAAGAAGGGAAGAGATCTTTCGAAGGTGAAGCCAAAGTAGAAATACATGGGTTATTTATTTATTCATCATTTATTTATTTATCTATCAAATTTATCACTGCCCATCTCATTGGAAGCGACTCAGGGCTTCCAGTGAGATGGGCAGTGATAAATTTCCTTGCTTTTTTTTTTTTTAATGGTTCAGGCTTTAATGTTGTGCTGATTTCATACGGTCCAACAGGGGGCAGCATGTGGCCGGCCTGCTCAGGACTCAGAAATGAACTGGGGGTGGGGGTGGATGGGAGACCACTACGAAAGTCAGGTTAGGCTGAGAAGCTGAAAAAACACGCTGGGAAGAGCCAACCGCAAACCGTATTGATATTGAGAAAAAACTGGCCAGAGTTGCTGGGAGTCAGGTGGCATATACATCTTAATAATAGTAATAATAATAACAATAAGAATAATAAATACGGGGATATTTCAATGAGGTTTCCAGAAATAGTTGGCTTGAATTGTGCTTCATAACTGGTCACGCCGTGTCTCCCTTCTAGGCAGCTTTGTGGGGCCTTTGCTAAGGCACCATTTAGAAATATGTTCAGCAAGGTAGCTCCCCTTTCTGATTTCCTATCGTGCATTGGTGTGAGTGGAAAAAAGTGATGTTGGGGCTTCTGCAAGGGGGCCACCTGAAATCCCATGGTGCCCGGGAACCGTTTTTTTACCCCCGCCTTTAGCAGCTCCGTCGAGCTCCAGTTGCTGAATCAATGGTGGAACAGCTTCCTGCCATCGTGAGCAACCGACTCTCCCCAAAACGGTAGTGTTCACTTTTGAAACGGTCCTGTTATAGTTGGAAAGACAGCGACAGCGAAGGAACTCCCTTCTCCAAACTGGAAAAATTATGGAAGAATCGAATCCCCCCCTACAGGCAGGGCAGCGTCCCACCCCCTTTACATCGCTGATGTGCCCACTGCAGCTTTTGGACCCACTGGTGCCAGGTGGGGCTTGCCAGCCACCCAAAGTTGGCCCACCTCTGCTGAAGGGTGGCAGGTCTTCTGCAAGCTATGACCCAAAGGAAATGCCTTTACTCTCCTTTCTCTCTTTGTGCATGAAAAAGACCATCTGGGAGGATTGGAGTGTTTATGTGGCATGTCCTTGCCCCAAGCTTTCTGGTTTCAGTTGGCCGTTGTCTGTGTGGTATCCAGACGTGGTGCCAACATATTTGCAATCTGCATTCCTGTCCCTAAGCCTCTTAATTTTCTAGCGTGTCGCGTTTTCATAATTCATTAATGAAGTTTCTACGTTGCCTTTCATCACGCGCTTCCCAGGTCGATCATGAGATTCATAACGCGTAAAAGAAAAAAACGCTCCATAAAACAGAGGAAGCCAGTTGGATGAGTCACCGAACGGCATCTTCTTTTAACAAGGTGTTTTTTCACTCGGTGCTCCCGCTGCGAGAAGTCGGTATGGGAAAGAAATCCATAAGTAGACGGTGCTTCCTTCTTGTTGGCTAAATGTTTGCATTGAGCTGGAGGCGGGCTGAAGAGGCAAGCGTTATGCCAAGCAGTCTTGGCACAACGGGAATGAGTGAAGAAACAGGTATTCCTTCAGCACCATTCGGGGGCTGGCAAGAACCCTGAATGTCTGTGATGGGTGCAATCGCATAATTGCTAGCGCAGTGCTCGTGTGACTCACCTGTTTTCCAAAAGACGATTCTTTCCCCAAACACCCAATTTCCAAAAAGCAAACTACTAGTTCGTTGCCAGTCCCTAGTGCTCCCCAGTTTCCCCTTCTTATTTTTCCAGCCCTGTTTTATCTTCCATGATGCAAATACGCTTATGTTGGACAGGAGGCATTGCTAGAAATAAAAAGGATCACAGCATGGTAGAAAATGCCCGATTCAGCTAGGTGAATCTATTAAACATTTAAAGGCTGTATTAGTACGATGGTGAAGCATGATGAGGGCTAACCTTGGCTTTTCCGGCATGCATCTTGCCAGTTTAACTTTTTTTTTTCATTTAAGGACTCTGAAGTCCACAGAGATGGGGCCGAGGAAGATGTAAAACGATGTGGCCTCCCAAAGCAATTAAGTACCAATCTTTTCCCAGCCAAAATCCAGCTAAATCCTGATGCTTTGACTGGAGCACCATGGAAGGATCAGCAAGACCTGTCTCTGGCGTTAATTGGGCATGGAGGCTAAGCAGGGTCAACTTAGAGAGCAGCTGAGCTCAAGTTGAGGAAGACTTGACCTTCTACAACTCTCATGCAGCCGAGATGGGACCTAAATTTGCCGTTTCCTTTTCTGCCTCTTCCCAGACTCCAGGCTTTTTGCTAGCAAACAATTCCTTTGCAGTTTGCTCCAGCTGGGTTTTCGCTTTCACGGTGACTTCCTGGTCTGGACTGGGCTCAGTTCATAAAAGGAGATGCCTGTTAATTACCGTTTGGCACAATTGGCGCGGTGACATTGAAGAGCGCTGGCTGGGCTCCAGATTCCTGGCGCTGAAGAGCCCCTTCTCTGCCGGCCAAAAAGCGGCTGGGATGATCTGATCTTAGCAAGGCTGCACCAGAACTCCTGGTGCAAAATAAATAGATCAGCAGCAGCAGCATTTCAAAAGGAGACTGTTCACCAGTGCGGTGGGGTGTGTAGAGCAGAGGAATTTGGGGTGAGTCATCAGGGGGAAAAAAAAAAAGGAACTGGGCAGAAAGGAACAATAAACCGGTCGAGCTGCTTTTTTAGACCTTGACGCATTAAAGGGGGCAGGGTGACTGTTTCTTATCCACGACGGCTTTCAACACGGTTTCCCTTTTGTGGCTGGTCCCGGGGCCTTCCTTAAAACTTCTGTTTGTTTTTATTTATTTTTTAGTTAATTGTACCACTTCTCTTTCTAAAGCCCTGAGGGGTAGGGTGGAGAAACCAGCCAGCACAATTTCCAAGATTTAGATCTCCCCACCCCGCCAAAGCTTTGCCCTTTCCTAGCCTGTTGCAATTCAGTCCACCAATGGCCCTCTTTATTTCTCTTTATTTTATCTGGATTTAATGTATGCGGCAGGGTTTTTATTTTTTTCTCCTTTTGCTAGGTGCTTTCCTCCTGCTGTGGGTGTTTTAATTTGCATCTGTTCTACGTAACCCTCCGAGGGTCCCCTTGGAGGGCAGTGGGACAGAAACAAGTTTAGTAAATTACATTCATGAAATAAACAAGCAAACCCTGGTGAAGTCATCCATGGGGTGTGAAGTCCAAAGGAGCACTTTCTCATCGGTGGTTTTGTTTTTCTACTGGGCTGTTATCTTTTTACATGGCGTTATCCGGAGTCAATGATGAATGGCGGGGCTTGCCTACCTGGGCAGGTGCGGCAAAACCTCCACTGGGCAATCAAGAGCATCTCTTCAGGGTCACCTTTGTTTACCTTGCTCTACATGCTGTTCGATTTTGCTTCCTAATCTTTCGAGAACCGACTCAGGAAGGGACCTGGAACTTTCCAAGGACATTCTAGCCCATTGGAAACCGCATGGGGTGCTCTGCCCAACCTTCCCAGCCTGGTCTTCATGTCCGATTTCTGAAAAGCTGCCTTTATTTGCTAGCTCAGCATTTTCATCCATTTCACCCCACTGGGTCTGTCTTTCCAAGCTGCTCTTTAGTGCAAATTTTGCTCCAAGGCAGCCAGCAGGAAAACAACCCAAAGATGCATTTCAGCCTTGATATTTATAAATCCACTGAAGCTTCTCTTCAGTTGTGAAAAGCTTCCCTCCTGGAGCTGACTTGCAGCTTGGCAGAAATATGGTAGACTGAAGCAATGTGCTGCAGAGGATGACCCATGGTCTGGTTACCATCTTCTGATCTGGAGGGCAGTTACAGCCTCTGTCTTTTTTGCATTGTGTAACAAACACATGTACATACAGATGTCTCTCTATATGTGTAAATAAATGAACTAAGATACTGGAGATAGTGACGCACAAGAGGCTACCAGACCTCATTATGAGTTGGCATACATGTGGGTGAATTTTTGATGGCTGGGGAAGGCGTACCACAGACTTGAGTGTGCAAAGTGATGATGCAAAGGGCATGGAGCCATGAACCATTTTTCTGCCCCTTCCTTGGGTTTCTGAGGGAGTAGAAAATAGAGTTGGGGCCCTACCTATAGTTCTGGGTGAGGATTTCCACTGGACTTAAACAAAGCCCTTGTGAGGATAAAAAAAAGGGAGGAAATGAAGTATGCCATCAAGAAGAAGGGTGGCGTGTTGGTTCCTAGAGGGGAAAATAGGAGAGAAATACAACAAAGGGAAAAAACTTCATCTGTTTTGGTATCTCTAACCTAAATATCCCACAAGATTGGTTTAGAAAGCTGGGAATGACCATTTGCTTCTCACCTTTGATGACTTAATGGGACAAGCTTAAATGTAAGAGGGTTGCCATTCACCCACTTGGCAGGATGTCCACTTGTAAGGTGCCTCTCTTCTCTTTCCATGAATCTTGGACTCATCCCATCTGTGGATTGACTTGAACTTGCTTCGTGCAGAAGAAGGTGGTAAAGATGCCCTCAAGTGGAACTTGACTCCTGGTGATTTTACGGGCACGTTGTAGCTTTCTTGGTCCCAGCAGAGAAGTAGTTAGCGATTGGTTTGTTCTGGTATGTGTTTTCAACGTCCAGTCTGTGGTACGACTCTGGGAGGGTGTCTCTTCTGCAGATTAACAAGACCTAACTTTGCTTAGCTTCCAGACTTGGAGCTAAGACAAGGTCGGCCACATGCTGTCTCTTGCTGTCACTTCTTGTGGGACTGGCAGCTAAAAGAATGTTCCAGGTAGTCATGAGAAGGGCAGAAATGCCTCTCTGAATCCACCCCCAGTTTCTGAGCACTTAAAGCTATATGATCTGCCAAGGTGGGGTGAACTGCTGATCCGAATCAGTGTTTTCCTGCTTTGGCCAAGAAGCCCTGGTTGCTAGGTGCGTGTCTCACTTCACCTTACTGTAAACGGGGATGACGTCAAATGGAAAAACAGGAGCCAGGAGCTAACGGGTACAGCCCTAAGCGAGCTCAGGTTTTATGTGTCCTGCTTAGATGAGGGAACAACTAAATTGTCTGTCCTTGCTCTCTCGAATGTGGCTGGATTGCAAACCCAGGGGAGTTGGTCAAGCGTGCCTGTGCATTCAGCAGGAGACAATAGCAGAAACTTCAAAATCTCAGTGCTGTTGCATACCTTAGTCAGGTAGAACTCCTCTACATGCAGAAGATCTGCCTGAAGCAGGTCAAAATTGAAATCCTATGTAGATCTACTAGCCTCAGGGTCAAAGTCCTAAGTTCTTTCATTCTTTTGATCAAGAAGCTTTTGGCTGTTCTTTTCCCAGCCTTGAGACTGGAATGCCCTATTCCATCTTTCTGTCTGCTCTGAGCAGTGTCCCCATCTCACCAATTTCATTTCCTACAGTACCTCCCCCGACATTGGCTTGCAAAGTTGTCTTCTCGGAACTGCCATTTTGACCTAGAGGAATCCCATGGCTACCTGGTTTTGAGGCAGAGAACAAGGGGTGAGATTAGTGATGCCCCTTTGACTGGTGGCCCAACATCACGCAATGTCTCAGCTTGTGGGCATGGACACACTTGAATTGCTTCTGAGTTGGATGTAACATTAGGGTGACTTCTTCTTAAATTAATTGAGCTGGTCTTTTTCATTCTGAGAGGCTCCCTCATCCTGGTAGGTCTCCCAGTTGGTTGAGCCACCTATCGCCTCTTGTTGGGTGGGGATGGTGTTACAAATTCTCAGGAATACCTTGGATTGTAGGAAGGGTGAATAGTCTTCATGTGTTACCCTAACACAATGTAGCAGTGCAGCCTCTGCTCTTCCTCCTCCTCCTCCTCCTCCTCTTGGAGGTATCTGCATTTCCAGTACAGAGAAGAAATCTTAAAATTCCTTTTGCTTTTGTGTTAGATAAACTTTGTAAATAAGCCTTGGATACATCTTGCTTTGTTCTGCTGGCAGGCAACAGCTTGAGGGGTGGGGAGACAGAAATGGGCTTTAGAGATTAGGAGATAAAGGATTGGCAAATGTTCTTCCTGAAGCACGGGTCATTGTGTCCAGGGTGTGTTCCCTCCCTGCCTGCTAAGAATTCCACAATAGCAAGTTTGTTTCTCAGCACCTTGACCTTTGTGTGCAGAATTTGGCTCCCTTTCTTCCAGCAAGGAAAATGCAGCCAGAGGCTTGCCTGGGTACATTATTGGAAAGTTTTCCTCCCCTCATTATTTTGTGCTGGTTCTTTCAGCTAATCTTCCTGAAAGACTGCATACTTTCTTCTCCCCCCCGCCCCCCGCTCTCTTTCCCACTCCGGCTAAACCTTCACGTCCCTTTTTTGATTATGGTGGGTTTGTAAACATGGCTGATGGCTTACAAATACTGGGGGAGCCCAGTGTGGCTTAGTCAACAAGTGGTGCAGAAGCAAAACGGTGGATTAGTAGCATAATGCAATGTTTATTATGGCCCAAAGTCCCAAATACCATAGGTTTAGTGCAATGATTGAAGCTGGCCTTTCTTTTTAGCAGATGTTCTCTGCCTCCCTGCAACGATCAATTCAGATTTCTGGGTTCATTGGGGCAGGAGAGGACCTGGAGGACAGAGGGGTTGGGGAGGGAGAAATGTGGATCCCCTATTTGGTTGTGCCTCTGCTCCCCACTTTTGGACTCTGGCTCTGGCCATGTGGACCGGGGGAAAGTACACCCCTCCCTTAGAGACCAGAGCACCTCTAAAGCAAGCCTCATTGTAATGCCCTCTTTGGAAACCTGACACTCAGAGACTCTCTTTGTCAGCCTGTGAACTGGCATTAGCCAAGAACAGCTTTGCAGGACAACTGGGGTCAGGTAACAACTACCTAAATGGGGCCTTCAAAGCAGGGGGGGAGGACAGCTTTTGCGCCCAAAGGCATGGAAACATTGATAACTGCCTCTCTTGTGAAACTTGGCACTTGACCGTAGGAGTGGTGGTGGCTGGGAGAAAGCAGGAAGTTTTCAATTTGTTTCAGCCTTGCATTTGAGGGCAGAGCCAAAGGAGTAATGCTTCTTCTTGTTTTCAGTGGAGTGCTTCAAAGGTTAGAAGCAAACTTGCAGATCACGCTGCTTTTCTCCTCCTTTTCCGAAGCAAAGCCATAAACGTATGCATTATTTGTGTAGATCCAATCCATGCTCCTTGGATGAAATCAGAGGTTTTAAAATTTGGGAGCAAGCTGAAGGCTACAGAGCGGGTAGAGCCACGTGGCCCGGCTGAGATTTGGGGAGATTGTCATCTGTTTCACTCCTCCAAATCACGGGGCAGATCTTTGGTTTTGAGCAATTGTCATCTGAAAGAGGTGGAGGGCCGTAGTAAGGAAATGTGGCTTAAACACAGGCAATATCACTGGGTTGCCAGAAGATTATTTTGAATTATCAGTCCCTGCTGTGACAAATTGCTGAACTTCTGTCTTTCTCACGATGGGAAGAAATGGCTGCTAAGGCCAAAATAAACTATATGTGTCCTTATTTGCTCCAGAAAAAGAGTTTCTTATTTGGCAAATTAGCCCCCACACTTGGCTACTCTTTGAAACGCTTCGACATTCTCATTTTCTTCCCACACTCATTTGCAAAGCAGCTGCAAGCACTCCACGCTGGGTTGGAAACAGAACTTGCTGGAAACCGACAAACCGATGTTTGCTTATATTTTTTTTATCATAACGATGCTCAATAAGCTATTTGCAATTCTGGCAGCTTTGATGCTGGATTGGAGCTTATTGCAAATTTACACCTCTGTAAATTATTACAGCGCTCTGTTCCGTATACGGTATTACAGTATTCTGCAGTATTCTTCTGTTCATGGGTATTAAATGGCTGCTGGCATCTTCGTATTATCTCTCAGTGCAATTTGCTTAATTCCCCCCTGAAGAAGGGCGGAGAGTCCAAAAGCTTTCTGATAGATAGTTTTATCAGAGGGCAATGATGAAGCTGTTGTCCAGAGTTTGAGTATAGGAGTCACTGGGACCAGGTTTAATCTGTTCCTTGCCATTAAATTACTCCTGGTCTCCATCTACTGGCTAGATGGAGTCATAACATTTGGGGCTAGTGTTAGACTTTTTTTGGGGGGGGGGGGAGCCAATTGATTGGACTGGTTCCCTCTTCCTCCATCATCTAGCAAGCTTTCAGTACCGTAACCGCTTCCACGCAGAATTAATCTTCCTCCACTGTTTCTTGATCTGAAAAATTTGGACGGGTGGACTACCAAATGTCTTACTCTCCCACTCTTCTGTTTTTCAGGGATCTTGACTGCCGGCGAGCACACCTTTCCGTTCCGTTTTTTGCTGCCAGGTAGTTGGAATACTTTTTTTCCTGTTCTCTGGTACAGGTTTGTGATTATACTGTCTCTCCACCCTTCCCACTTTACCTCTTGGCATGAACATACTGTTTATATATCTGATAATTTGGGGTGGTAAAAATTCAGGCTCCAGGGGCTGGCCAGACCCTTGGATGAAGTTAGTGGCAATGACCAGGTCACAGTAAGATTTGGATATTTGGCTTGGTAGATGCGTCCAGGATGCTCTTCTTCCCAACGTTTATGGGTTTGCATTATTGAATCCTATCTTCTCCCAGCCTTCACGATGGTGGGAACTTATCTGTACCTTTCAGGATGATGGGATGGATTAAAAAGAGTGAAGTTAGCTTTTGTCGTTTGGCAATAAAGTTGACTGGTTGAACTTTAGGCCACTCTAACGTTGGGACAAAATGAGATAACCGCCACGAACCCCTTCTGAGTTGGGGTTATTCATTTGTTACTTCTCTTTTTCTCTCCTCTCCTGAATGAGGCGCAACAGCAGAATAATCAGCCGCTTCTAGATCGGCAAGTTTGGGAACTGTGAGGATTTTTAAGCAGAAGTTTTATAGATGGATGATTTCCCCCCCACCCTTCTAATAGTGTATGTCCGTCCAGAGCTGTGTGCATAGTCCGTGCGACTATCAGGGAAGGCCAATGTTTGGCAATGAGGTGCAGCATTTTATCTTCCTAAGAATATTTGACTTCATGAAAAAAAAGTGCCCTTCGTAGTTTCTTGCTGTGCCTCACAGCTGGTGGGATTAGAATTAGCTAGTTGTACGGTATGCACTGGCATTTAATTTTTTGCAAGATCTACGTGCCTCCGATTTTTCTTGAAGCACAGTTGGGTTTGCCACATTTTCAGTCCCGGTTTAGCTCAGGCTAGGAGAAAACGGTTGGTGGGTTGTTCTTTGTTCAGAATAGTGTACATGTTACCTCTCTTTCCCCCTGAAAATAAGAAAATATTCTTTTCTTTCCTTCCTTGGAAACCAGCTTCGGCCCCCACCTCTTTCGAAGGCCCTTTTGGGAAGGTGATGCACCAGGTAAAAGCTGTGATTGAGACACCACGGTTTTCCAAGGATCACAAGTGCAACAAGATCTTCTACGTCCTCTGTCCGCTGAATCTGAATGACATCCCAGATATTGAGGCAAGTGGGGAGGGAGGATGAAGATTGCTGACCCGAAGCGTTAACCCACTTTTGTTTTTGACAGTGTTCAACTGAGGGCCGCGTTGCTCTGCCCAAGCCTGTTCTGTTTGTCTAAATTTCCATTTGCATGTTTGTTAATCCGCAATCAAGGTGTCTCTTGCTTGCCCAAATGTGTGGAGGAAGGAAGAACCAGCAGTGGTCTCTAGCACTGGCGGTGGGCTTGGTCCACACACAAACCACAAATCCTTCCTCATCTTATAGCTCCTGTTGGCTGGGGGGTTACAGGAACTGGGTCAACACACTAGGAGGATATAAGGTTGCTTGCTTCCGTAAGGGATGTCCACTCAGCTGATATGGTCCTCATCTGTGTGTTTCATCCCCGCAGCACTGCAACACCAACTCCATCACCAAGAAGTTTAGCTACAAGCTTGTGAAAACTGGAAATGTGGTTTTGACAGCCACCACCGACCTGAAGGGTTACACAGTAGGGCAGATCATCCAGTTGCGAACGGACATCGAGAACAAATCTGGCCGGGACACTAGCACCATTGTGGCAAGTCTCATCCAGGTAACAGTCTCTTGAAGATGGTGTTGGGTTGTCATGTTGGCTTGGTGTGCGGTCTTGAGATATTTGGCCCTGTGTGCTTCCCTCTTTCCACAGAGTGTTCAGTTCAGCTGCCTCCTTGATTCATTCACTTATATATTAACATTGTAAAATATATATATATATATATTATCATGTATAATATTTACATACTGCCTGGCCTTCAGATGCTCAAGCTGGGGTATGGAATTGGATCTTACCATAAAGTTGTGAAGTAGATTAGGTTGAGAGACAATGCCTGGCCCTCCAGTATCTCATGAGTTTCCCGGAGATGAACCAGATCTGTCTCCAATCTCTAAATAAGCTACTTTACCAAACTTGTGGTAATGAATTCCCTAGGTTAGTTCTGCGCTGCAACTTTCTTTGGCCTCTTTCGAATCTCCTTTTGCTCAGCTTCACTGATGGGCCCTGCTCCCACTGTCCTGTGAGAGGGAACAAAACTTCTCCTGGTCCACGCTAGATCCTCTGCATCTCAATCACATGGCCTTTTTGGTTCCTTCTTTTGGAGAAGCTTCTTCGTTTTGTTAGGGTTGGGTCTGGGGAAACGTGGGTATCTGTTAATAAATTCTTCTCTTCTCCCCTTGAACTCTTCCCTCCCCCCCGGCTGCCAGAAAGTTGCCTATAAATCCAGGCGGTGGATTTATGACTTGAGGACCATAGCTGAAGTGGAGGGCTCAGCTGTGAAAGCATGGAAATGCGCCGAGTGGAAAGAGCAGATTCTTGTCCCAGCATTGCCACAGTCCATTCTGCAAGGCTGCAGTCTTATCCATATTGATTACTACATCCAGGTGAGATCAGATTCCTGTTCTACCAGACATTGTGATCAGGGATTTACAGCTGAGAACCTCTGGTTGCTGAGAGGACAAATGGATAATAACCCTGGGCTGCCATAGGTGTTCCTCGCCATACATTTCAATATCCCTCTTAGCTTCCAAACAGTGAAGTGCTGGGGAGAATTTGGGAACCATTCAGTAGTGGTTCTAATACTAAGCCTTCGGTGTTATTTCTTCTTTTCCCAACACCAAATATAAATAAATGTGGGTTTCACCTTTTGGAGCTGAGAAATTGATGCAGGAGAAAGCTAGTTCCACTTGGTTGAAAATCTGGCATGGTCAAATCTGGGGCTAGGATTCATGGACTGAATATTTCATGCTTTGCAGAATGATTCACTTGTTGACTTCTTACAATGCTGGACTGTTTTGATGTTTCATGGCCTTTTTCCCAAATAGGAAGATGGGTTGGCCCATCAGTGGATGAGTGTACTTTGAGTTTGAAAGTTAAAGGACAACTTTTATGTCCTTCAGTCTACTAATACCTGAAAGACAACAATAAGATAAATCTGTTATCCTCACTCCTGCTTGTGAGCTTCTAAAACTAGCTAGATATGTGACGTGGAGGCATTAAGAGGCTGGATTAACTAGCAGAGTGTGCAAGGCCTTAGATCCAGTTGCAGAAAAGTGCTTTGAAGTACAGTGGGTAGAACACAGACATGGCCCTTGTCTGCAACTTTTTAAAGCAGCTGCATCTTTTCCAAAGATCTCGTGACAGCCCTTTATGTCTATGTATGCGCCTCTGCATCTTCCAAAGCATCATTTCGCTATTATTTTTATTTTGACATCTGGTTGGATCCAACCTGTCTCTTCTTGTGTTCTTCAACCCGCAGGAGTAGGCAACCGATGACCATCCTCCCCAAATGTTATTGCTGAATTGTTAGTTTGAAGGGGATAGAAGGAGACAGTTAAATACTCCAACCATTCTCCTACAAACTAGATTCAGTGCACTTTAAAATAAATAATCTTCCAACTGAATTGGATCCAGTTTAATTTTTCCCTGGCCCTGACCCATGTCTTCGAACGTGACCATGGGCTTACTTCTCAAAAATCTGAGTGTGGCCCTTGGCTGGAAAGATTGTGTGATTTTGTGGTGCTGTATTAATGAGAATCTCCACCCTCCTTATTTCTGATCATTCTCAGGTCTCCCTCAAGTCTCCCGAAGTCTCCATTGCACTGCCAATTTACATTGGGAACATTCCTGTGAACCGGATCCCCTTAAGCCCTTCCCACTTATCCCCAAACATTCCCTCGCCTGTGGTTCCGAGTGCACCCCCCGAAGAAGAGGAAGCAGCCGGGGGCTATTCCCACCCCATGGACAATATTTCAATCCCTACCAAGAGTCATTCTCAACAGCTGCCCTTCAGCTATGCCCCGGGCCTAAGCTTTCCAGAAGTGAGACCAGATTCTGAGCAGACCACCTCACCCAACCATCCCACACTTTGCTTGTCAACGGGTGCAACGGTTCCTTATTACGCCGAGGGAGCTGTCGTTCCGGTGGCTACGGCCAGCTCTTTGATCCTACCGCCAGAGTATAGCACCTGGGGTTACCCATATGGTAAGCCACTGCTAGATTTGGAAATGAATTGTCCAGGGGCTGTGGAGAGCCGAGACGAGAATTTGGCCTCCCTAGCTGGGATTGCATGTGGTCCTGCAGCATAGCCGTAGAACCAAATGATTCAATACTCCTCCGATTACAATGCTCCCAACGTGTGTCTCTCTTTTCTTCCTCCTTTCCTGCCAGAGGCACCTCCTTCATATGAACAGAGTTGCAGCAGTGCTGCCTCTAGCTTGAGCAACGACATCTGATTTGGAAATCTGAAGGCCATGGTGAATCAGGAGGAAGGACAGTACACAGCCTTGCTTGGAAGAGGTGGTCTCACCTGGCCCCAGGCCTGCTGGCCACTACTCACCAACCCTACGCATGCCTTGCACAACCCATCTGTGAACTGTGGGGTCTCGCCACCTAAGTTTGCTGCTTGACTCTCCAAACACCTGCGATGCCTTATCAGGAATGCAGCCGGGATGGAAGGGGGCGGACGGATCCCTCAAGCGTGTGAACGTACTTTTTTGTTTTTTGAGTGCTGCTCTTGATTTGCTACGGAATTCCCACGGTGGGACTGACTGGAAAGCAACATTTTGTTCTTCTCCCCTGTTGCTCTAGGACTCTCTCTCGAGAGGGGTGCAAATACTGTCGGAGAGCTCTTTTCAACATTCCTGTGATCCACAGGCATCCTTTTTTAAATGGTGTAACGTGTCAACAGGGTTATCGGCAGGAGTTCTTGCAATCTTTAAAACTCTGTGCCTGTATATTGGAGCTTTTCCAGGGTTGGAGGTCTGTTTTGAAAGGGGAAGATAGATGCAAGTTTTCATAGCACTGAGCCAGCCTTGGGTAGAAGAAAGATCTTTATTGATATTAACTTGGTCCCCAAGGCCTTTCCATCCAACAGAGTCCTCATGTGTTCAGACCACTCTGGCTGGCCAGGATGAGTTCCAGATACACCTCTGGGCATTTTGTCTTTGAGCATTAGTAGGAGTTGCTCTTTAATTTCCTCTCCAGAATCCTCCAGAGTTGAACTCCCATCTGGCTGGTAGCATCTGACAATCATGGTTGTGTCCTACTTCTGTCTCTACCTTCTTGCTTCTCATGAAGCAAGATGGAATCACGAGAAGGGGTAGAGAGAGACACGGCTAAAATTTAAAATATCTATATAATTTTGAAAAAAAAAATAGAGACCTTATATCTCAATGACCTTTTGACCACAGAGGACCTGGTCCTGATGGTCCCCTTGCCTACGCCATCTGTTTATCTGGCTGGTGATCCCTGCCCAAATGTGGCTGGTTGGCTATTTTTAATTTTTTTAAAACTTTTGTTCAAATGGAAGATTCTCTGTACACTTCCCAAAAGATGCTTCCCCAAGTCACTGCCTCAGTCATCTGTCTTCTCTCAAACCACCAAGGTAGCTTCAGGAGGTGTGTGGTGCTTAGTTTGGAGACAGTGATCACCTTTTCTGTAATGCATTTCCTGGGACTTAAAACCTCCCACCATCTGATTTATCTGTCCTTTCCTATTGGTGTCAACTTCTGTGATTACACAGTGATAAAACCTCCCACCCATTCACAGGATCCCAGTTGTGTGGACACAACCCATGGAGACTCCTAAAATTAACTGCTTTTATAAGGCAATTGAAACCTCTCTCTCTCTCTCTCTTTTCGATCAACTTGTTTTAATTGTGAAATTTTAAAAACAATTTTAATGTATTTAATAAATTATTCTGAGAAAACTGCAAAAGGTTTTGGTCAATGTGCCCTCTCTTCCTCTTTTGATTCAGCTTTCTGTAGGCGTGATTTGGTAGGTTTTGAGATACTTCTCCTTAATCAGTTGTATCTTGAGAACATAAAACCCTGCCAGGTCAGACTAAAGATTCAGCATCCTTTTTCTTAAAAGCACCAACTCTGGAAAGTCCATGAGAAGTACAGAAAATATTAACTGCCTCCTACCTGTCTCAATAGAGGTGAATATGTGTAGCTTAGGGTTGAACTGTGGAGTCCTTGGGGTTCTCAAGCTCAGAGAACCCCAAGGACTTCTATCTGTCTTCCCCACAACTGGTATGAAGTTGTGTTTTGGGAACCCAGCAATTGTAGTTTGTCAAGCAGGGTTTATAGATTTGCATGACACGTGAACAAATTCAGCTGGAACTGATGAGAGCTCAGTCCAAAACACTGAGTGGACACCAGAGTGCCCAACTAAAGTAAAACAAGAACTTCAGCATGTGGACATCCTACTACAGATAGTACATTCAATTCTCCCTTATTACAAATGGTGACGCATCCGCTGGACAGTTCTTCAAAAATAAAAATGCCTCTAATGGTAAATGATATCCCTTTGAGTTTTCCTTCATGCTTACGATCCATTCCTGGATCCAGACCAGTAATTTCAAGATGCCCAAGATAATCACGGAGAAGTCCGATGGAAGCTTCACGGCTGCCCCAACATTGCTCAATCTAAACGCATTGCAGGAAATGTCTTGCTCCCATGATGGCCTTGCATTGCTCCTCTCAGTTTTTTGGGAGGGAAGGGGAGGATCTTCCTAGCATGGCAGTCTTCCTGATGGCTGCCAGGAGCTGCAGAGGGCAGACTTTTATTTTGGAGGAGTGTTGGAGATGAAGCCTTCTACTGAGCCCCATTGGGTGGCAGTAGCGTTTCACTTCTCTAGCTATTTTTCACTTGCCTGCAAAAGGATTGGGTTTAATGGCCTACTTCAGAGGAAAGCTAAGGTTTGCAATCTTGTGTCTTTATTTTTCTGGTGCACTCAAGAGTTGCCAAGGCTGTTTTTTAAAGAATCTTGCCTTCTCAAGCAGCAGTTGCTGGAGCAATTGGTTTATTGCAACTATTTAGACTTCCCCATGACTGCTCTGGCTGGGGGTCGTAATGCACACTAGACACTTAGAGTTGGTCCTTTGACTCTCACCTGCAAGGTGGAAATATATCTCTACCTTTGCTAAGAACAGTTTTGAGAAGCTTAAGACGATTCATGGTTTGGACATCTCTCTTCCATTTGTTTATGCTGGGGGGAGATTTTAAGTTATATTTGATACTGAATTGGAAAATGATTCCTCAAAAGTAGGTCCTCTCCAGATATAATGATCTGGCCCTTCCATTAGGGAGATGTTTCTGCTGGCAAAGTGAAAAAAATGGGGGCACGCAGACGAGCTTGGGTTGGGAAGAATCAGATTGAATCTCAGCCAACCTGCTGATCTGCATGCAATGTTTAAAAACAACTAAGGATCCCAATTTAAAATAGGCTGTTTCTTGTAATTTCAGCTTCGTGGGTCTGAGAATCAGCCTTGCGTAGCTTGTTGAGGCTTGCTGTCTTCATTAAGATCTCTTTGTTCTCTGCTGGAATACTGTAGTTGTCAAAGAGCATGGGTGGAAAAAGAAGACCTTTGGATGGATGGAGGAGAACCATTTTATCAGTGGTCTAGGCTGGGAAGTAGAGGGACTTTTGTTGATCAAGAGCAACAGAACAACTCTAAAATTCCCAGGAAGAATGCTTGAAGTTTATATTTAGATTTAACCAGAGAATTCAATGTGTTTACAGTCTTGCTAGTCTCTCTCAATAGTTGCCCAACTGGAAAATGGCTGAGTTGACTATAACTTCTTTAACCATGATTGTTGAATCAAGCACCATGGGTTGGCTTGCAGAGCCAAATCTTACACCACAGCTAAAAAGAGACTACTGCAAGGTTTCCCCCACACACCCAGTGAACCCCAATCATCCATGATAGTCTGTCAACCATAAGTTATGGATTAGTGTAAGCCATCTTAGATGCTCATACGAGGAGAAAATCGGGGTATAATTTTAACAATAAAGATGAATTTAGCAGTGTGATTTTCTCCAAGGAAAATGCTGCATCTATGACAGAGCCCTAGGTAAGATTCCAACAACTTGATTCTCACAATTGGAGAAGGCAGGATGGATCCAGTAAAGACTGTCCCCTCCTTTCATTATAATCTCTCAGTGTGAGCTTGCTGTTACCTCTTTCAGCTAAAGGCAATGTCTATTTCGTTGCTCCCAAGTCTGTAATCAGCGTAAATTTGAAGCCTGCTGTTTTTGTTATATCTTGGCCTCAACTGTTGTCTCTTTTCAACAACTACTACTACTTCCTCCTTCTCCTTCTCCTTCTCCTCCTCCTCCTCCTCCTAAGATGCTGTTCTGCTATCTGCTAGGTGGTTAGTTCAAGGACCATCCTGGGCCCTGAAGAATGTGTTGAGGACCACACTTCAAAAATGGGCAGAGCTAAGGCGCAGAGAGAGCTGTGGTTGTCAATGGTGGGCTTAAAGACTCTGCTTCATACAGAGGCAAACTAGGTGAGGCCTGCAGATTGCATATTTCAGTCACCTTTGGATTCATCCTTATCTCAGGGAGGTGGGAGGGGTAGTGAATAGCACTGGAGAACTGCGGTGAATAAGATGTAGCCTTTCCCTCACCCAATCTCCTTTAGACATGGTGAACAAGTCCCAGGATTCTCAAGCTAGCTAGACTATGGATGCATGTACTTCCAAGCAATCCAGCGGTCTATTAATATGACTGGAAAAAAAAATCCTTACTATTAAAGTACTGTAATTAGGACTATTATCCCAGAGATAATTTATTATTGTTAGGGTGCCACATTTGCAGGGAGTAGCCAGGGATGATGAAACCTGTCCTTAGCTAATAAGCTCGGAGAATAACCTTCCCACCCCCCATCCCCAGAGACGAAGCACAGGTAAAATGATGCAAGAATTGCATATAGAAAGAATGGAGTTCTTCGAACAAGTTGGATGCTGAACAAAATCAGGGACATATAACGCCCGGTGTGCACAACACACCAACCCTTGTCGTAACCAGTTTGGTCTTGGCCGAATCTCTTCATAAATGCAGCTGTTTGGAGATCAGGGTGTGACTTAGCACAGCCCGTGAGCACCACTGTGGCTTATGCAACAAATCATGGTTAAAATTTGAAGCGTGAGTGCTCTTCTTCGGACCCGGCCAAGCCCTCATCCGGTATATTCTGTTCCTCCTTTTTCTGGAATACGCTCTCCCGCCAAACTCTTGCAAGTCTCTCGTGCCCCCTAAGCTTCGCCCTGTCTTTTTCGTTGTTGAACTGCTGGAAAAGAAGAAAAGTCCGTTCTGCAGAATCTGCAAAACGTCCTTTTTTGATGGAGAGGGTGCTCTGTGGGCTGAAAAGCGTGCCCATGCTGAGAAGAGGGGTGTCATCAAGCAGAAAGGCGGGTTTCCCGACTGGTTTGCGTCTCCATCCGATACAGAAACGACCTCATCGTCTAGTTAGATCGCCCCATCGAAACCCTTTGAGGCTGCAAAGACGAAGCTCTCCTTTGCCATTCGGAAAGGCTGAGTTTGCAAGAGACGAAGCGATGGAAGATGGAAAGGTCGGCCGAGCTGGGACCAAGTTCAGCACCAGAGACAGAACACGGGACGTGGCCGGGTCCAGACGGATGGCAAAGCCCGTGAAGAGCCGGGGAACGACCCTTTTCATAAACCATAATTTCACCTGCTTTGTGTCTTGTTTTGCACAGCACGGCCACGTCGGAAAAAAAGCAGAAACTATTTAGCCTAGGAGGAAAGGCTGTTCTAGCTTGCATGGGATCAGTTTTCCCTTGCATTTGGCCACTACGTTAAAATCAGAAGTCTCACTCCAGCAGGGCAAGGGAATCAAGGCTCCCGAGGTGGAGAAATTTCCCCCTGCAACTTTGAGCGGGGGGGAGAACAGCCCCAGGAGCCAGATCTTTATTTTATTTTATTTTATTAATTTATTTTTAGAAGCGTGTGTTCAAAATGCATTTCTTCCTGCCCTCTGCAAGGATGCAAGGGGCCCCAGGAGCGGCCCTCCCAGGAGGAAGCTGATTTTCAGCAGCGGTGGCTCTTCTCCGGCGAAAATGCAATCCCGCTTTCTCCCTCTTTTTCTGGCTCGCGCAGCCAAGCTCCGCCCACCCCGTACGGCAGATGCTGCTCCTGGGCGCCGCCATGACGGCCGGCGTGGGTTCTCGGGCGGCGCCATGGTTGGCGGCGGCGGCGCAAGCGCACTGCTCTCCCCTCCCGAGCAAATGAATGAAGAGGGCGGGGCCGGGGAGGGGCCGCGCTCGGCGAGCTTTCGAAAAGGGGGCGGGGCCACGCTTCGGGGCTGCTCCGGCCATGGCCACTGTGGATCCCGAGGTGAGTGCGGGCGCTGGGTGCGTCCACCTCCCTTGTAAGGTGCGGGGGGTGAAGTGAGGAGGAGACAAGCCTTAGGGGGGAGCCACCAACGGCCCTTCGGAAGCCGATCCGATCCCTGGCGATGCGCTCGCCCTCGCTTTCCTCCTCTTTTCTTCCCTAACCCCTCCCCCCCGCCGTCGCATGGTTCAGTCCAGCCCTCCCAATGGAAAGCTTGAGCGGGGGCGCTCCCATTGTGTGCGAAAAGGGGTGGGTGAAGGTTAAGGTGGCGCAGAGGGGGCGGGGGGAGGAGAGCCCAGAAACCTGAATAGCCATCGAACGCTCTTCGCAGCTGCTACCCCAGCGGGCCGCCTATACAGATTCCGGGGTTCGTTAAGCGGCGGCCGCTATGCAGAGTCCGGGGTTCGGGGTGGCCGCTCTCCAGCCCAGTTGGCGCTGCGCCATGCTCGGTCCGGGGCCCGGGCGGCGGGGGCGGGGCCAAGCCCGGCAGGAGGCGGAGAAGGAACGCGTTAAGGCAGGGCTGTTGATGCCGCATTCAGAGCGCGGGGCCCGGGGACTGTTATGAGCTGTCCAGCCGGCGGGGCCCTTGATTCCCTTCTTGGAATGGCTCATTCATTGCTTTCTTGTTTGCAGGCGGGTGGATGCAATGGGAGTTGAATGCACCAGCCTGATCTGACACTTTCTCTTTTTCTTTAAACGCCGACTTTTATTTTTATTTTTATTCTGAAAGCAGGCTTGGCCCACTTGGTGCTCCAGCTCCAAGCTGGCTACCTGGCTGGGGATGATAGAGCTTTGTAGTCCAACGCATCTAGAAAGTGGGGAACGGAAGTTCAAGCGGGTGTTCTTCTGTAAAGTTAATTGAATTGAATTTTGCATTGCAGGGCTGCCTTAAAATGTAGGTGTTTAAGAGCGGGGCAACTTCTGCTGAACGCCCTTGCGAACCGAGAGTTTTAAATCATGGGTTCCTCCCATCTCTTCCTATCAGACAGACATGGCCTCTCTCTGCTCCTGAAAGTCTGGAAGTTCAGTTGAAACTTCTGGCGAGGGAGAAAAGGGGTAATGTAGTTGCAAGTTTTCTCCCGTCGTCTTTATGTACTTTTTTTTTTTGGCAAATAAAAACAAGTGTAAACTTTGACCAAACGGTAGAAACAATTCCCCAGTTACCATCCTCCAATTACTGGGTGGCAGTAATTGGAAAAATTAAGTGTGCTCCTCCATTAGTACTTACTCCTAGGCAAATGTGGTTTAAGTTGAGAATAGACCTTGCTACCAAGAGTAGGACTCACAAACAAATCTATTTAGGACTGTGTTGTTACTCTTTCCAGTCCTTCATATAACGTGCATAGGGTTGCAGGACAGTTAAAAGAGCGCCCAGTGTTTAAACCCAATATGGCATTGGCATGTAGGTAAAAGGCCGTCAGATTACTATTTGCATTTAAAAAATAAGAGTCCAGTATTTAATTCTCTGGTGAATAGTTGTTAACCTGCCTTCTCTTGGTCTGTAGTAGGAAGGACATACAGAGCTAAAGCAGGTGATTTAATAGGATGACCTCTCCCAAATATTGCAATTCGTAGTATAGATACCAGAGTAATTTTTTTCCAGAAATAATGGGAGGGAAGGTGTTTAATGGGGACTACAAAGGAATTTTAATGGCTCCTTTGTTGAAGAAAGATACTATGTAAAGGCCACGTGAATTTTGACTTAGGGAAGAAACATGCTAATTCAGTTCAGAGCAAGGCAGGAAATTGGCTGGTTGGGTAATTGCGTCCTATTGCGAGTTTGCAAATTCCAGCTCTAAGGAATTATTGGGTGTATGTATGTACTTTCTAAACATTCCCATTTATAGAGCACTCTGATACTGGAGGAGATATCTGCTCTAAGTGCCAAACGTTTTGAGAAAATGGTGTTTGCCAACTTCCTTGACTGCACAGCGGCAATTAGCTGTCATATTCATAATTCCAAACATCTCCAGAGATTAAAAAGCACAGCTCTGTTACTATATCGCCAGAGACAGGAAATTTCACACGATGAAAAGGTGCCTTTTTGCTGGCTTCTTGTTGAGTGGAAGACCTAGTACAGCCATGTTCAAAAACTGCTCCCTTGGGGTTCATTCCCTGACTTAGCAACTTTGCTGAAGAAGGTGAGCAGGCAATGAGCGCTACAGGTAAAATGTAAAAGTTCGTACAGAATACCCTGCGCAGTCCAGCCTGGCAGAGTTAAAGATGATTGTCTACTTGCATTTACTGGAAGGAAAAGTGATATGCATTTAATTTCCCCATTAAAATAAGAGCTTTGAAGGATGTAGCGTGCCTAAGGAGATCAAAGTAATGGCACGTTTTTAAAACGGTAGCGTTACATTTTCAGGTGCCTGGATGTCTCCCGTTTGGGCTTCATAGGGGCATCAGACATTCATCCTATAATTTAATTAGCAAAACATTGACCTTGGAGAAGTATAGGAAGGCACCTTCATCTTAATCAGATCACTTGTCAAACAGGCCCCCCTCTGTTCAGTGTACTGATGTCTCAGCTAGAGTCTTTCCCAAATGCTTCTGCCTGATTTTTTAAGTTGGAGACCTCAGGTACCAAAGAGGGCTTTGTCATGGAAAGGAAGTGTTCTGTTTCTGAGCTGAGGCGCCTTCAGGTGTTCCAAGTTTATTTTAGTTGATTAACCTTTCTTGTCATTAGCCTGACTTTGAGCTATTGAAATAGGCTTTGGGACTTCAGAGTGGCATTTTTTTTGCCATGTTGCCCCATGTTCTTCTTTGACATTTTTCAGAAGAGAGATGGTGGTCGATGTAAAAGAGTAGACCATGAAGAAACTCCGCCTTCTGTGCTGATAGACGTGAGAAGGGAAATAGTTCAGAATTTTTATGAGGTCAACATAGGAGAAATTCTCCAACAGTGGGCCTGATTCAAATTGGAGGAGTAAGAACAAAGATGATGATGATGATGAATATTCCCAGTCAGGCTCAAGTTCTTACTTGTAGGGACAAAAGCTAAGGAAACAGCCACGAATGCAAGCTTTTTTCTTCAGAGCTAGCCAGAGTCTTGTGTGAAGTTAGAAAATGGGTCATTCTGTACAGTAAAATCTCAATATTATGAGACTTTGGATGCAATGGACAAAATTTTAGTTGGATTTTATCCCCAAATGTTGGACAATGACCTTTGTTTCTGAAGCAGCCCGTGCAATTCATTGAGTCATTTTTGCATCAATTTCACTGTCAACTGATGGAAATGATGTGAGTTACCAGTCAGTTAAGTCAATTACCTGAAATTGCATTTAAGGGACATTTAGCTCCAGTAGACACTTCTTCCCCTCAATTAGCCTGTAAAATCGAAGTGTTACTCTAATCACGCTATATATTCTCTGAACCCAGCCACTCTCCCATTGAGTTATAGTTTTTGTATCTTCAGGGCTATATTAAACATTAAGCTAGACCCTGTTAGTGTTTAGGTACTAGCTGGATTCTCACATTGGACTAAACCAGAATCTGATTGGCTTGGCTTTGGCTTAATGTAATGTGTGAACCCAGCCATTGATTTCCTGCAAATCGTGGTTTAGGCCTTAATGTGTTGTATCATACGAACAAGTTGCAGTTCATTCAACAAACGATGGCTTGCCACAATACAAAGCTCAGCCTGGTTAAATCCCTGAATAACATTAGGTGCATTGAAGTCATCTGTTGATAGGTGGTGACTATGTATATTAAATAAGGACTGAAACCAATAGTTGCCAGTGGTCTGTCATGGATAAAGACTTTCTGAGTAAAATCTTTAAACCTTTCTTCCTTCCAGAACATGAGGAAGGAAAGGTATCAGCAATTGCTGCATTTTGAGTTGTCAGCTGGATTGATGTTCCTCATTCCCATGGACGTACCATGTGGTCTGGCTGGCTTTCTAGCCTGATTGTAAGTGGAGGAAAGGAGATTGGTTCATGCTGGTCTGTTAATATGGGTTAAATTTATGGAACTATTACGTTTGCAAGTTAAGGTTGTTAGGCTTGCCTTTGACAGATAATGGCTTATTATTGACCAGTTGCCACACTTAGATCATTAAATTTGATCACTATAGATTTTATTTTCAATCTTTGGAGGATACACTGTCAAAGAGGGAAGGCTTTTCCAGGTTGATGGATCGTGTCTGGTCTGTCTTTAATGTCCTAACTTTATAGGTTAACAGTAGAGAAATAAAGGATGAAATCATACAATAAGGAGTGTCCATTTCCTGCTTGCTGGCCTCACCATTTTCGGGGAGCTCCAAGTAGTTTGGAGGGTCATCTTTGGCCTCCGGCTTTTGACTTCTTAAAAGATTTGGCTTGAAGGTCAATTAGTTTTCAAAGCGCAAAAGAGCAGAATTGTCTAAAGTGGAAAACAGAGAATGTAGTAGTGTGGATGTTTCATAAATAAAGCAACGAATCTTAAAATTTCCTGAAAACATGTTCTGTGGCAATTTCTTGTTGGTTGTTGACTTGATGTGATCAATAGTAAAGGCCCACCCTGTAATGACGTTGCCCTTTGAACTTTGCATTTCCACAGAAGATTGGATCTTTTCAGCCAACAGAGATGGTCTTCTGTGGACAGAAGGGCAACTGCATATTTCATGCTTGTGTAAGAAAATGAAATGAGGGGACGTACAGAAGTCGCAGCAAACCAACTATGGCTGGGTCTTGTGTTTGCATCTAAATCAGCTCGTAGACTGATTTGACTGACATGACATGCCAGTTTGTCAAACTATGTTTTGAAGCAGGTTTATAAATCAGGGTTCAGACTAGCAGGACTTTGCAGTCATTCCTGCGTTCGTAGATGGTTTCGTTGGAAGCGCCGAGCTGGTGGAACAAGGTCAGAGCCTAGCTTAGCAAGGTGCATGAACCGAACCTGTGTTAGCGCATAGCCTATCTAGCAGTCTCTGAGGTAGGATTTGTGCTTCTAATGCAGCACTAGAGAAGAAGCAAGCAGAGCAGTTGACATGAAAAATGCCTGTCGGGCAGCAGCTTTTCTAAATCTTATTTTACCTCCGTGGAAGCACTTGATGGCCTGAAATGGATGGGAATTATTGGAAGGGTAATCCTTTCAGGATATCTCTATCTATCTATCTGATTGCTAAATGCAACTTCATGGATGCCAACAGAGGATTTTGTAAAAGTGTATGTGAATGTGAGAGTGGGGATTTTTCCAAATAAAGGAACTAGAGGGAGAGGCGAAGGGCTTTTTGCTTAGGTAGCGATCCTAGTCTAGATTAGTCTAGATCAGTAGATTGCATGCCTGCATTAGAATAAAACAAAACTGAGAGGGCAGCTGCAGGATGGATGTTTTTCAGATATATTTTGCTGCTTGGGTGTAAATGGCACTGCCTTCACTGGTGCATTTGAGAATGGGTGTGCAGGATTGCTATCAGAATGAACATAAGAGTAGAGAGGAATCATGGATGTGATGGAGGAAGGGAAAAAATAGGTTTGCATTTACATGCCCTCGTGTTCAGTTTTGCCTTGGTTTGTACAACCATGGTGGGCAGGTTTGCCCATTGTGCTAACCCAATACTAATCAAACTATGATATTTGCCCTGTTTTTGAAACGTTCGTGTGTATGAGCAATATGCATTGATTCACTGTTTCATTTCATACTTTGGAGCATGAAGGGGCTTATTTACTGAACTTATTAAAGCAGCTGCATCTTTTCCTGAATCACATGGCTGTGACAGAGGGCAGCCATCTGGTCTCCTGGCTCCTTACATTCCGCTTTGCCATAGTTTGATGACCAAGCCATAAAGATTCTAGTTTACATGTAACACTAAACCATAAACTCAGGTTTTAAACATCATGGAGGCTGGGTTTACCCAATTCCACAAATTATGGCTTTGCATAATGCGTGGAGCCTGCTTTCATTAACAGAACAGTGGGGAAAAGTATTGATTCTTCTAAACTATAACTAGTTCTGTTTACTGAGTAAACCATATGATAATACTATCCATAGAAATATGATTTATTTTCAATATAGGGCAGAGAAGACTGGGGATCAAATAACCTCAAATTGGCTATTAATGTGTAAATAAACCCTAATTCTTATTGTTTTGATTTAGAAGTGTAAATATCTTTCGAGATGATCATTTTTCATGGTGTTGTCAAATCAGGCTTTCAAAACATTTTCTGTTTGCCAATGTTATAAGTATAAATATTTTTTAAATGCTGCCTGGTTCTGGAGCAACATCTTTAATTGTGAAGAAGGATCTGTAGCAATCAGGATTCAGAATCCAACGGCTGGCAAGAAGAAGAAGCCGTTTAACTAAAACCAACATGATACATATGCTAGGGATAAAAATTAGGGGCAGAAAGAACTGTATTTCTTAGGCTGAGGAAGGGGCAAAAGAGCATTTTCTTGAGTAAGGCATCCAAACCTGAACGTTAGATTTAAAACCGAGTCCTTGGAGAGGATAATGCAGCGTAGCTAGAAATATCAAGGTGGGACAGGTGATGCTTGCTTAGTTTAAGATGAACATTGGTTCTGAAATCCTTATTTTGTGAAATAGATACAGGGGCCAGAAGGAGAAGCGGAAAATTTAGAAAAAGAAGATATATGAGCACACGCTCACTGGAAGGCTGTTTCAAGGAGAGTTGAATAGCGACTGCATTTCTCTGCAGTAAACATCTGCTCAACCTTCTTGATGGGGAGGATAACAGAGTTCCATAATATTTCAAAGCTTCAGATTTCCTTTATAAGGTGGAGACTGGGTTCGAGGGGCTGCACTGCTTTCGTACGAGTGACTTCCAGTCCAGTTTTAAAGGAAGACCACCCCTTAGAGGTGGGAGAAGCACCGATGGAATGGGAAAGCCGAGTTGCAGTCTTAGTGAACGGGGTCGAGAAGAAGACCCCTTGAAGCCCGTTGGCCTGGCTTGGATTCCACGGAGATTCCCATCTTAGGAATTGTTCTCGTGGATGACTGTACAGTAGGCACTGGTTTTCATCCTGGGGGGTGCTGAGGGTAATTTGGAGTTTCTAGACTGTAATCCCATCCAATTTCATGGGGATAAATACATTTCTTAGTGCACCTAACAAAGAAAGGGATCAAGTTGACTAAGTAGGAAAGGACTATAGCTTTTGCTTATTTCTAATGGAATTAAATCCTTATTATTTGAGCTGGGAATAGCTAGAAGTACTTAGTGCCTGGTGGGGTAAGGTTTCAGGAGATTTGACAAAAGTAGAGATTTGAATCCACTGCGGGCTTCCTTATTTATTAGGGAGAATCCTGTGCTATTTGTGTTTTGTTCTCACACCCACCCCTGCCTAAAAAAACGGCGTTAGTGTGGCTTCATCGTATTTTTCTTCTTTCATTTTGGGGGTCTCCCAGAATGGAACTTCGTGGGCCCATTTTGGACCTACTTTACCTGTGTGACCGTTAGAGCCTCCTTGCTCTTGAAAGCTGTGGAAGAGCAATTCTGTTCAGATAAAGGGTACTGTTATTATTATTATTATTATTATTATTGTTGTTGTTGTTGTTGTTGTTGTTGTTATTTAATGTTAAGAACAGCTCGGGTTTTGGGAAATAGATCAAGGCAGGTTCCTGCAATGCCCACGAGGACAGTATATAGAACACTAGTGCGGGTGACAGATCAAGCACTCATCCTTGGCGTGAGAATATTACAAGCATCCATGTCATTACATTCCTCATTTGGTTTGTATTTGGTGGGAGGAGAGGTAAAGGGGAATCTAATTTAGTTCTAGTCAAGACAAAGCTCTTTCTCCTTTCTTCCCCAGGAAAATCCATTGGGACTTCCGAGAAGCCACAGGGCAAGGTTGAAGGTGTGTGGTGTGTTTTAAATCCATCCGTGTTTTGACGGAGCAGGGGGAAAAAATGGGGGGCAATCCATTGCATGCAATTTTATCATTCCAATCTTTTCATGACTCCTCTTGGGTCAGTGATGTCAGCGGAATCTGCTGCGGGTTGCAGTTTGAGGCTGAATAGTAAATAACCCAAATCTTCTGATTTTCTTGCTTAGCCGCGTTGTGGCATAGGTTTACTTCTAGCAAAATGGGGACGGCCTTTTTGTTATTCTCTTGTTCGTTTGCAAGGTGTGAACTCCACCAGGGTGAATCATAGCACTGATTCGTTTGGGTTAGTCCTTCCGTGGGATAAGTTGGGTCCGGTTTCACTTGCTCGAAAAGAGATTTTTGTTTTGCAGCTGATCAAAAAAAGGTGCTTTTTGGACACCATAGCAGGCATAACGCTAATGATTTTCCAGGGCTTTGTAGTATAAATCTATGGCAGCATGAGAGGTTTTGGGTCTCATCATTTCTGCCTGTCAACTTGGAAAAAGTGAATGTTATCAATTAAATTTCAAGTGGCACGTAGTTTTTTTTTTAAAATGTTGCTTGTTATACAGATCTGTGGAGCCATCTGATTGTCTTTACTGGTCTGTTATAGATTAATACAATAGAAGTACAAATATTCAAGTAGACCTACCTGCAGACTTAAACATGACTTTAAAACAAGAAAGAAAAAGTATATAATATTTAATGAAATGTATATTTTATAATGAATAGAAGAGGGCAGCAGAAGAGAAACAATATTAAACTTTGGGTAAAATTAAATAATCAGTAAAATCCCGAGGTTTTAATATACAAGGAAGATCTAAGTGGCACGTAGACTCCAGAAAATCAGTGAGATGCTTTGAACAGGTAAATACCCTTGAAAGCTTAAATCAGATTATGCATAAATAATGTTCTATATTGGTGAGGCCTGTTAGAAAATGTTCATTGGGTTCTGCCTAGCTCAGCTCCCTTTCAAAAGCTTGGGTAGATGATCTGCGTTGTGAGGAAATCTTGAAAAGAAAGGGAAATGCTCACTCTGTAGAGGATGCAGTAATGAAGAACAGAAAATGCTTCTATGTTCTTATTCCAACTGTAGCAATAAGATTTAGAAGGTGGTTGGACAAGATGCCTACAGCCTTTTCCAATCTGGTGATTTGACAGTCAGTCGAAGCAACGTTAGATTGTAGACTCATGAGACAGAGAAGAAGCCCAGTCTTTGGCTATTTAGTTTCTTAAACATGAATATTTATATGAATTACTTCTAAATTTACATGGGGGTGCGGGGGGGGGGAACCTTCCTTTAACGTAAAATGGCTGGGTATGTACATTATGATAGGCAGTGATTCATTTTGTTTGGGTTTGTGTAAATCCAATCGTGGTTTCTAAATCATTGTTTAGTTTATTGGGGTAATTTATCCAGTGATGAGTTATTTGCCCAGCCAGTTGTTGTTTGTTCAGTAAACCATGATTAGATGAACAATGGCTGGCTATACCTTGGAACCACATCCATGCATCTAGTAGAGAACATTAATTCAGTTTAGTTGCTAACATGCTAGGTTAATAAAGTTATTTAATGAATTTGACCCATGTTCATTTGCTGCCCTCCCAAAAATCAATGCAGGTTCTTTTTGCTTTTGAGAAGAAACCAATTTATTACGTCTATCTCATCTGGAGACTTGGAGTTATTTTGAGTTATCTCAGTGGTTTAATAAGCACAAAATGACCTTAGCTTGCACCAAGGGTGACCGGGCAGAAAACAACATGTCTGCTCTCTGAAAATATAAAAGCTGGTGCTTCTTATGGTTAGCTCCTGGGCCAAGCAGTTTCTAGGCCAGCCAGCTGGTAATCTTATAAAACGGTGCATGAGTGCATCACTGAAACTAGTTAGAGTAACTTGTGCCTTACCGAAGTAGATGGCCCACAGAATTTGGATTTGCCCGCTAAGGCTAAGCTCTGGATTTGTACACCAAGGCTAAGATCTCACCTTGAGGATTATAAAAGGTGCATCTCAAATACCAGATTTTATTTTGATGACCCCAAAATGAATACATTCCCTGATGATCCAGGGCAAGAGGACACAAAGGGTTGGTTTAAAACATCCACGGAGAGAAAGAACTGGCAAACTGACAGCTGTTATTACTTGTCTAATAAGGACCTTTAAAAGCGCATGGCCTTTTCTGCAGTCCCTTAACTCTTTTAGTTGCTCATTACCCAGTAGCTGATAACCTTAAATTCCTGCATTATGGCTCTAAGGATTGTAATTATGCACTATGATGAATCCGCTGTTTGCCAGGCGAGTGTGTGGGAGTTTTCTGTATTTTTTCCTTCATCTTTCCAAGTTCAGAGCGTACTGACAAAGATGTTCCTCAAACGGCTTTGTTTCTCTTACCAGGCTGGTGGCACCATTAAACATTTTTGGGGGAGGCTAAAACATAGTATGGGGAAGGTTATAGCTTCCCTTTTAAAAAAAAGAAAAGAAGATCAACTCTGTTTTTGCCATTGTTTAGCTTCTCTGAAGATTTTACCGTGCAGCAAAATACAGAGCGCTCAATCATGAAGATGTGAGGAGCTGAACATTTGATAGCTGATTTTTTTGATCTTGTGGTGTGTTTATTTTTTTACTGGAGTAAAGTTTTGCCTGCTACTTGGGATTTTTGTGTTAGAAGGAGCAGAGCAGGGAGTGGGAAAGAAAGAAGGAAGATGTTCCAAAGTTCTTTTTAGAAAAACCCACCTCCTTCATGTCTTTGACAGGAATAATGCTTGTAGTGAATATCGGGACTGCTCCTTTTCCCGGTTGACCATTCCGTTTATGCATCCAACGTGGTGCCTAAAAACTAAAGTGGCTTGCAAAATCAGCTTTGTGATGAACAAAGCTGTTGTGGCACAGACTTTCTCGGAGCAAAGTTCCCTGCCAAAATATGTACTCAGATAGAAATAAGCTGCGGTTGTGGAGAAAATGAGCCATTCTGGTATGCCGTATTATAGCTGGTGTGATTTTGGCTTTGTTGGCGCGAACGCTGTTGTGATTTGGCGAATGGGAGGAGGTTGAGAATCCTTGGAGGAAAGGGAAGATAGAAATGTGGTAAAGACACTAACCAGGAAGCTCATGAGTTCAAGAGGTAAAAGGCACAACTGGAAACTCAGGATTAACGTAATGGGTTAATCCTGTATGGGTGTTGTCCCTTCCAGAATGATATTGGCTGGAAAAGAAGATGAAGAGCATTCTTCAACTAGGGTAGTCCTTTTCTGTATAGAGCGAGCTCCTTCCAGCCTCATTTAACTTAAACCTCATAGCCACAAATCTGCAGATGGGTGCAGTGTGGTCACTGGATGAAAAGCCAGGCCGAAGATGGAATTGGAGTCCTGCGAGGAGATATGGTCTACACCCCAGCCTTTCTCAACCTGTGGCCTTTCAGATGTATTGGGGCTACGGCTGGCCCAATTCCCACGTTGTTCTCCAGCCTCCAGATCTTTGCAGATTGCCAGGTTCATCTGAAATGTTCAGTCTCAAATAATAAACACTTGGCTGTCTTCCTCTATAGGGGTGGTGAGCAAGTCTCTCAAACTTCCTTAGGTTGTAGACTGCAAAGGTAAGATTCAGTTACAACACTTAGCCTAACCCTAACATTGCTGGGGGGGGGGGGAAAACAGGTTAAACCTGTTTGAAATTGCCTTGTTCTTCCTGGCTGTTAGTCTATATTAGCAGACAGCTTTGTTGTTCAGTAATAGGCAGATGTTTTATGTTTCTAAATCCATGGTAGAGGTTTTTTTCTTTTAATGGCTTTAACCTGAATCCAGCCTGTATCTCTGTGGGTTGTGTAAAGGTGATCCCTTGTTGGTCCTATCAATTCCTTGTATTTCAGGAACATTTAATGTCCCACAATGATCCCTTTTCTGTCGATTGTGCGTGGATCCATTATTTCAGGACAATGCTTTTAAAAATAAACCTTGTGGGATGTCAGTCCATTTCACATAAAGACCTCTTTATTTTTAGCAGGCGGCATTTGCAAAACGAGTGGGAACGTCTCTTTATACGGGACGGGGCAATTGAAAAATGGCACAGAGGTGATATGATAATATGCATTTGAATCTGTTGTGTTTCGCGTTCTTATCTTAAACCTACTCTTTCTGCTCACAAAGAACTATAAATCCACGTTGTCATAGAAACGGCAAAAACCAACTGAAGCGTTAAAATTTCTACACACACATGGACATACTTGCATATGCACGGTCTAGATTAAAAAAAAAAAAAGGCTTACATTTTCTCCCCCCTTGCTCGGGAATCGTCCTCCAGATGTAGCCGAGCCTTGTCCTTCCCATCGCATGTTTCCCCCAGTTGCTCTCAACTGGTATGAAAGCACATTGGGTGGGCTTCATTATGTCTTCCTCCCTTCACTTTTGAGGAATGGCAAGTCTCCGGGCTTGGATACGTTCTGTTTTTCAGCATCTCTTGAGGGCACCGTTGTGTGTTTTGGTAAACAACGTGGAGTTTTGTGTGTGTGTGTTTTTTTTAATTTTGTTTGGAAACATCCTGCTGCTTTAAAAATAAATCAGGGCTGAGTGCTGCAAAACAGCAGGAGCTTGAGGATCAGCCAACCTTCTGGTGTGCGTGCCGTTTTATCTTTGGAACACCTCCTGGTGCATCCTTCTCCTCCTTCTCCTCTTCCTCCTCCTCCTCCTTCTCCTCCTTCCTTCCAGTTTACTTCCTCTTTTCTTTCTCTGGCTTGTAATGCAACAGCTGGGCCTCTGGAGGCGTAATGAGAAAGCTGACGGAGCATGCTCTTAATCACCTACTGTGGGCTTAAACTCGTGGAGAGAGTAGGCCAGGCCTCTCTGAAGCCTTGCATGAAAATCCCCAAGGCCAGCGCAGATAGGCTTCGGAGGTATGATCACTTCCAAGTTTTCTTTACAACGTTTCTTACAGCGGCAGTTCCTGTCCCAAGTGCTTTTTCCAGAAGACACGTTGGGGAGAAATGGCTTGATCAACCAAAATAGCAGAGCAGAGTCTCTCTCTCTCTTTCTCTCTCTCTCTCTCTCTCTCTCTCTCTCTGTTCGATCCTTTTTTCTATTCTTCTGGAGCCAGAGTGGAAGGGCATCCTGGATTTACCCCAAAGGAAGCAATCCATCTTTGCATGTTTTAGTTCGAAATGCTAAAAATGCTGTGCTGACTGAGCTCTGAATGAGCACATATGTGGTTGCAGCGAGAGCTTTCTGATTCTCTTCCACCATCTTTCTCCCTTCCCTTCCATGAAATGGTTGCAACCTTTCTTTTTGATGCAAGAATTATTGCAGGAAACCTACGGGGGCCCTGGAGAAGATGGGTAAAATAATATAAAAAGAGAGGAGGTGGTCCTTGTGGTATCTGTGTCTTCAGTTTTTTTTCCCCCCCTCCAGAATGGGAGGATTAGGGATGTGAAGATTGGGTGGGGTAGGAGATGAACCAAAGGGATTGCAGGAAAACAGAAAATCAGCTTTCTTTTTTTAACTGAATCCTTTTTTCCCAGTTATTTCCTGGAAAATGGGAAGTTTGTGGAAAGTTAGAAGAAAAGGTCCTCTGTGTCAGTTTCAGTTCTCTTTTAAGCAGTCATGAGTAAAATGCTTTAAAGGTTTTTCAAAAATGGCTTCTGTTCACCATGTAAGGTTATCAGTAGGAGAGATTATCAGATATATTTTGGAGCTGTAGCATTCTAGTAATTTTTAAGCCATGAGTCGAAATTGGTTTCTTCTCCAAAAAAGGAAACTGGGGAGAAAATTAAAATATGTGCAATGCTTAATCTCGTCTATGCAGTGTTGATTTTCCAACTCAAATGCAAAATGTGTGATGTATAATTCAGCATATAGAATCATATTTTGTACGGTTACTAATTTAAAAAGTATAGCTGTTTTAGTCAGACAATACCTATTGATATAACCAGTGTTATGGGTGGGCCAGCAAGCTGCTTTTAAAACAATGAATGCATCTTGGTTTCATGTTGGTTTCCTGATTCACTCTTGATGCTGATAATCACAGTTTGCTGGTCTGGATGAAAATGGAAACTGTAGTTAATTAAAGAATTTCTGCTTTGATGGCACGCAAAGTGGGAAAAGGGGGGTTCTGTGGAGGCCTGATTTGAATCAGATAATTATTTCAAGTTGCCTTAAAAACATAATACATATTTCTAATTTGATTACAGAAGGGATATTGCTTCTTAGGTAAATAATAAACATGATTTTTCTTACTACAATGCCCTCCTTATTCCTTGAACTGTCAAACACCGAACAGTTACTAAGGCATGTATATTTTTACATTTTTAGGAATACAAATAACAGTCCATTTTGGTGTGCTTCCAAGTTGTAGACAGCATGTTTCAGCTGCACCTAGAATGGATTAAAAATAAAGGTCATTTTAGGTGTGGCATATTCTCACACTCTTCCCACCATTTCTAGAAGTGTTCCACCTGTGTCCAGTTTTTGTTTTAGATGTAAGAGTGCCTGCTTTGCTCTTAATTTCTAGTTGCATTTATAAAGAGCAATATCCCTTGACTCTTGGGTCCGACAAGTGTTAAGTGTGACTGGTTAGAGAGCACCCTTCTCTTAATTGGGCCTTTCCAGATAGACTTGGTCTAAAAAATCATATCCATCAGCCACGTATGTATATGTTGACTGAAGAGAACAAACTTGTGTTCCAGACCCTCAGTGTAGGGGAGATTTGCCGTAGAACAACTTAGCAGCCCATCTGGAAGTTCACAGCTGATTTAAAATGGAGGCTGTTCTAGCTTTGTAGGCACAATCGTTATCTCTTTCTGAGCCATTGGAAGGATTCTTCTCAATTTTTTTTCCCCCTACGACATCCAAATCAAATCAAAAGCAATTTCAGAAATGTACCTGGGGTGGTCTTGCATATTAATAGATCGAAGTGTTAGCCCTGGAAGAATGTGGCTGCGGCTTTTTATTTTCGTAAAGCTCCTTGAGTTCTGCTCTGTTTGGGTATCACACACAGAAGTCCCAGCAACAAAGTAGAGTGACCCCATACAGGGAAAAGAATACTTCACAGCATGCAAGAGTACAAATGTAGCACTTGGTCTACAACCAAATTAATCTTTTTCCAGGACTGCGCTGCAGTAGGCAGCTGCTTGATACCATGAAGAGACATAGCCGCTTTAATGAGTATTACCAAGCTGGTGTTGCATTTATGAACTCTGGTGTTCCAAAGAACCTTTCCCCTTTCAAACCAAAGCACTACATAGCCCTATTAAAATCTATTCTTATAAGAACGGGATGAATGAACATCTAGTATATGACATACCGTAGGAATAAATGTGATCCAACTCTTTGCCTAAAGCAAGATATTTTGTACTATGAGGCTAGAACCAGTTCTAAATCCTAAACTTATAAAATCCAGATCACAAGATTCTGCAACTGGAAACAAGATTGGGAGGAACTGTGGTTGATGAAAAAAGGATGTTATTTGTATGCAGAAACGTTCTGTGTTCAGTTAACAGCAAGTCCAGCAGAAAGAGCCAGGTTATAAGTGATGATGTTGGGAGAGGTTATCTCTGCTTGGAATAGCTACTAACCAGAGCAGAAATATTGGATTAGATGGACAAGTGGGCTGAAGTTCACATCTCTCATGAAAAACGAGAGGAAGTAGATGAATTTGTATGCCCAGTAGAATGTTTACTAAAGATGGGAAAATGAATGGAGAAATCTTGATGAGCGAATGTTGGGAGATGGGCAAGGGGTAGTATATTGTTCATTGTGAGAAGCAAAAATGATGGTGTATAAGAGTGTGTTTTTGGAAATGGGAGTTGGGTGGGTCAGGAGAAATACAAAACTGTTGGAAATGTGTGGGTAAAACAAGAAGGGTCAAGAATGTATGGTTGTGGAATAAATGTAGGTTAGAAGTGGGAATTGGGATCCCAGAGGGAATCACGAACCAGATATATGAAGGAAAAGTGAATGGGTTGAGAGGTAGGGGAAGAACAATACAATTATGGTTGGGTGGAGTTCATGAGACCCTCAGAAAGAGTGAGTCAGAAGCTTAAAAAACAAAATGTATGAAGCTGTGTATAGATGTGATAGAAGCAAGAACAGAAAGGCAGGGGGAAGTATAGTGAACGGTGTTGATGTTAACTAGATTTAGCTCTGTTTTCCTTTTCCTTACCTCAAGCCTTTTTGAGATTTAGCATTCCTTACTGCTTTTGCCCTTAGCAAAACGTGGTTGTTACGATAATTGAGTCAACCCTGGCTCCTACTGACTGCAAGAACAAGACCATCCAGTTTTCTTGGAAACATTTTTGATTTGCCAGTACCTTCTTCTTGGGATTGATAGAAAGTGACTGGCCGGCCGTCACTTAGGAGCTTCTGTTGCTGAGTGGGGGACTGGAACCTCCCTGCTCTTAGTCCACCATCTTCACCACTACACCACACTGGTTCTTACACTAAGAGAGAAGGGCTGGCCCAGAGTCATCCAGCTGGCTTTGGTATCTAAAGCAAGAGTAACACTCAGGGTCTCCCAGCTTCTAATCCAGCACCTTCAATCACTGCACCAAACTGTAGTGTGGTGTAACATTACGCACCCTGAAAGAGAAGAACCTGATTGATACGTACGCATATCTACCTTTCTCTTCTGTGCTTCAGAGGAAATGGAGTCAGATGATTGAATCATTTTACAGAGGAAGATCAAAGATTTTTAAATCTGTGTCCTCCCCCCCCCCCCGCAAATAATGATGCCAGCCTTGGATGCTTGGGGAGCAGAGTTGCCTAGCTTCTTAGATTAGCTTTATTTTGGTAGGGTTTAAACTGAATAATGCAAGAAGCATTACTGGAACGGCATTTGAACAGCTCATATGGTCTGGGTTTTATTGTCTTGGATGAATATCTTCCATATCTGTATCTAATCTTGTTTTAGTCCAGTGTGCTAGTGCCCAGCATCATATAGTATGAATCACCTGCATATTTGGCACGTGTCTGTTGAGTATTTATTTTAGTCTTTCTACCATCTCCCCTCCTGGAAAACTGTAGCATGGAGAGGGGAGTTGGTTTTACATGGCTGTTGAGATCATGGCCTAGATCTAGATTGGGCCAGAATTTTTTCTCACCTTCAAAGAGCAGAACCATTCCCCCCTCTCCTTGCAAATAGCATCCCTACTCTTTGGGTGCTTGAAATTGAGGTGGGTTTTTTGGGGTGGATGGGTATGAACTTTGTGAAATGCATAGGAAGCTTGGAATCTCCAGCACTGCACCAAAGACACTGAAGTTTTTCTTCCTCTTCTTAAATCTTTCTCCTAATTGAATCAAGAGAGTTTGTATCTGAAGGTACCTGGGGGAAAAGACAAAACATGTTGAGCTCTTTATTCTGTATTTATCAGAAAGGTATGCTTTCTGCATCTCAGAGAAAAGGAATCCTAGTTTCTGAAATCACCACAGTAACTCCCAGGTCATCTTTTGGGAGTCAAGGCAGTTTGTAACACAACAATTTGTACTTAGAGGACTGGAGGTGGATTTTGTCTTCCTGGATGATTTGATGATGTAAAAGGATCCTCTGATGCACATGGTTGACTTCAAAATAGTTAAGAGCCATTGTCTTCCAAAGCTAAGTCATTGTTCCTTGTGGTTTGTTTTGCTGGGGAACATGCCATCTCTTGTTCTTTTGTGTGATTCAGTCCAATCAGAGGAGAAGAAGTGGGACCAATTGGATCATTAGAAAGGCCAAGCAGAGAGCAGCTTGATTGATTGATTGCAGCCAGATGGTAGCTTTCATCCAGAAGCTTATGGGGTTGTACATAATCCCCTCTGATTTTTTTCATCATAGATAATAAGATGGACTATTTAAATAAGCCATAGTTGGCTGAGCTCACACATGCTAACCCATAAATAATGTCTTACAGACCAAAGGGGCTGGTTTTCTCAATATACTAAGCCAGCACCAAACTAATGACATGGTGGTTTAGTGTAATGTCTGAGCTGTTGATTAAATGTGGATTTGAATCTGGGACCTTCCCAGACCAGTCCTTCAACTACTTCCTACATTTATTTAAAGCTGTATTTCTTAATAGTTCGTGTGAATTATACATTCAGATAAATGCTATGGAATTGGTTTTGTGGGAAGCATATCCATCTCCCCCAGTGACCCACAGTCGTAAGATGGAGGAAGGGACGGTTAGAAGAAGGTAATGGAGGCAGCGGTGAACAGAGGAAGAACATATGATTTTGAATACACACCCTTCCCTTGTTATGAGTTAGAGATGCTCAGGATTAACATTACCGAAACTTGGAACTTTTTCTAATTTGGAATAGGATGGGTGTAATTACATGATGACACGAGGTGCTTTTTAAGAAGAATGTCACAAGTCTTTAATTCACTTGAGTGTTGGGAAAAGAGTACCCAAGGTTTGCTTCCAACAAACAGCTCTTTAGTTTTAACCAGCTTTTCAGAGCCTTCTGTCCATAAAAAGAGCTCTGGGTTTACCAACTTCTGGTAAATATTCTTGCTGACTTTCTACCAGCATCCAAAGGGGTGTCAACGCTTTTCTCACTTTTCATTCACATTTCATTATGGGACTGGTTGAGTTCTCGGCTTTGGGCGCACACGTGGGAGTCTCCCTATTTTTATGGAGAAAAGCCGACTCTTTGGTACAGAGGTCTGTTGCGCGGTTGTCTTTAGCACATGTCTCTAAGTTGTTTCAGGAGGGTCCCTGTTCACAGGCTAGCAAGAGGAGCAAGCTGTTCCCGTTTTTAGCCTTGTCTTGTTAACAGGAAGGTCATAGGGGAACAGCACATGTCACTATGCAGTCTTCTACTGAAAAGCATGCGTGAAGGGTGAGTGGAAGGGCTACTGTGATGCTGGTCTAGCACTGTGCATTTCGCTTAGTTCCAGTGTGTTCTGCAGAAACATTACATAATCTTCAACTTGAATAAAAATGTGAACCATTTCTGGATTTTATATGGAACTCCAGGTTGCAAGCAGCAGTACTTGACCAGAGCTCCTTAGTCACGTTCATAGATTGCAAGGAGACTGTCTTGGCTATCCAGAAAGAAAGTGGTGGCTAGATTCTCTAAAGTGAATGTGGATCTTCTTTTCTTTCTCACTCAGATCCTGAGATTGCTGATTCAAAACCTAATGCTAGAGCTGAGGTATTTAGAATGGAAGACTTAGGAACTTTGGAATTTGTTTTGAGTATTAACATGGAACTGAGCTTATGATCCTTCTGTACAAATAACTATTTCTGATTATCCCAATAATTCTTCACAATTATTTGGGGAAAAGAAGAGAGTTCCAGTTGAGTTGAGTGTTAAACAATTAGGTGTTAGAAGTGCCCACCTACCAGCAGATCCAAAACTGCTCTATTCTGTTCTTCATGAGTCTGTTTGGTCCAACCAAAATAGGATCTCATTCGATAGATTGAAAACAATTTCACAATTTTAAACTCTTTAGAGTACCCTAGGCCTTTTGAGACTTCTATTATTATTTTGCAGAGTGTCATATTTTACTGAAAAAAAGATGGAATCTAACTACATTTTTATGGCCTGAAGTAGTTATTGCTATTAGGCATGATCTGTATTTCTAGGTTATTATTGCATGAGATGTTCCATCTTTGAATATGCCACGTCTTCTCTTTGTTTCATGGCATCTCTTTGGCTAAGGTGTATTCTTATTTAAAGAATAATTTCTTCATTTGTTGGGAAAATAGCTTCTTTTAGTAAAAAAATGTGTGTCCTACTCAAACGCAACAGAGCAAATGGATAAAAAACAATAGAGATTTCAAATGAACCATGTTTATACTGTTTGCATGAAGGTGATTCTATGCTTGTGGAATATTAATTCCCTTGTAAATTACTTCCCCTTTGCTTTTAAAGCTGCATAGCTGCTGAAGAAAAGCAGCAGTGGGTTTTTGCTCAAGTCTGCAATTGTTAATGTCCTAATTAAAATATGAAACTTGTCTCTTAGACCAGCCTCTGTGCTGAAAAACAACCCCTGCAAAAAAAAAAAAAAAGAAGAAGAAGAAAGAAAGAAGTATTTATTTGAGATCCAGGAGAGTTAATTTCAGAATTGATAGAAACGTATTTAATAATCAAAAAACTGAAGTATACAGGAGGACAAATATTGCTGAGGAAGAATCAACATGGCTTCGGGAAAACAAGTCTCTTCTTGTAAATGTAGAGTTCTGTGAAAATGTCAACATTTTCATGGGAAAGATGTGGTGGACACTGCATAGCTGAACATTTGACAAACTTTGAAGCACATTGAGTCACCAGGATATTCTGAGTAAATGTAATGATCTTCGGATAGGATGGATAATGTTATAGATCTGTAATTGGTGAAAGGAAAGGAAGCACAGTTTTAGAATAAATGAATAGTTCTCATGCTGGAAGAATGTAGGAAGTGAGTTCTCCAAGGATCTGCATTGAGATTGGTGCTTGTTAATGATTGAGGGCATGCTGAATGCTGAACTAGGTGCCCTTGTGCCCTGAATTATGTTCTAGGGAGAAGTGTATTCATTGTCTCCCACATGATGTATAAATGGAACCTTCATACTTAGGTGCCATTGAACAGCTGTTGGGGTGGAACTCTGGGGATAGGCTCCCTGAAAACATCTGGTTGGTCATTGTTGGAAATTAGATGGTAGATTAGATGAGCATTTGGACGGTTCCAGGAGGAATAATTTTCTGCAGATTCTTGATCGCTGAATCAGCTAGTATGCCATTGGAGACCCCTGAATGAACGCAGACACTGATCAGAAGCACTTCTGCTGCTTGAATCCCTTATTTAGCACTACCACGCCATCGAACATCCTCTTTAAATGTGTTCTGTGAGGTGGATGTTTGAACCAGAAGTCGGGGTCTTGATTTGGGACTACAGCTCCAACAGTGATAGCCAACAGGGCCAGTCACAAGCGATTTTGAGAGTTGTAGTCCAGTAGCCTCTAGACCAGATCTTCCCAATGGGGTGACTTCCAGATGTGTGGACTTCAGCTTCCAGAATCCTCAGCCGTGGCTATGCTATCACAGATTTTCTTTGTCACCAGGAGAATGTATTGTTTTCAGCTTCTGTTGAGTTCCTCCAGAGAGAGGTCATACCCCAATGAATGACCTTTCCTGAAGAAAGAAAGCCACTTTTGCTTTTGAGATAGCCTTTGGCAGTTCATTTTTCACCTGTAGTTTTAGCAAATGGTTCTCAAAGAAGCATGTTAATGTGTGACCTGTGATGCCTTTATATGGTCCTGACTGAATTTGCTGATTTGCTGAAATAGCAACATTTCCAACCTACATGAGGCACAGAAGTGTGACCCTCTGTAAAGACAACCAAAGTAAATTATTTTTGCTTTGGGCATGCATTTTGAAAACGGCAGCCTCCAACTTTTGTGTGGCTTCTTTTATTTATATAGTTGACGAATAACTTTATATTGGATCCTCATCATCATCACCATTCATTACATAGCATTTACTTTTGACATCCTACTTATGTGATTTTTTTTTAATAAAAAATAATTTGGTTTCCAAGGAGACAAGATGGAAACATTTGAGATGGATGCAAATCCAATAAATAGCTGTGCCATCCTCATTGATGGTCTGAATAGCGTAACTGTTGGGATTCGAAATGGGGGGGGGGGGAGGAAATATACAGAAGGAATGATCTTTGTTTAAAGGACTGTGGAGCTTTGTGGAAATTACTGGCTAGCACACCATTTCTGTTGCCCAGCAGTTGGTTCATGCCCAGTCTTGTATTCTAGTTATAGAAATATTCCAGAAAACATGGTGTCTCACACCCAGTGATTGTGTCTGAAGTCCTTAGGTTTGTCACTAGGCTGGCTAAACCTCTTCTGCGGATATAAAAGGGTGCAACCACACACTCTTCCAACATTACGGGTTGCAGATGTGTGATTAAATGCATGTTCTGCTGAACTGAGCCGCCTGCGACTTCATACGGTCTCCCATCTTTTTTAAAAATATATTTTTATCGCTTTAGCATGCATCAAGAGAAGAGGGGGAGAAAAATGGGAAGATTGGAAAACATTCAATAAAATATTTTTTTTTCCCTGTTTACTGGACTTTCAAGGAAAGTTGAAAGTTTCTTTTTTTCAAGGAAAAAAGAGGCAAAATAACATATTAACAAACTCTCAGTTTTTAAACACAGAGTTAACCCTTGGCCATAAGGAAAAGCATTGCTCACTCTTTTCTTTATGTCAATAAAGAGGCAGTTTGTAAGCAAAGAGGGGTTATATGTCACCAAGATTGTAGATCTGGTGTGGCACTGTCTTTTTCTTCTAAAAGAATAATATTTTTTGCTACGTTCCCCTGACTGGTAAGTCCAGAGTTCTTTACATATTGTTGAATTCCAAATCTTTGCTCTATAACCCAAAATCACGTCCCCATCTTTAAATGATATTACTGTTCCCAAAACCATATTAATAACTTATTGATATTAAACCACAAAGAGCAGTAGTGAGAAAAACTCCTGGCATATGCGTAAGTGTCCTCTTTATCTTTTTATACTTCCAGTACAATGAAGTTGGCAATCAGCCCTTTTAAAACATCCTTCGAGGTGTCCAGTAAACAGGAAAAAAAAAACATTTTATTGAATGTGTTTCATCGTGAGAAACGTTTTTAATATTTCTTAAGACTCTTAACTATTGATTTGTTAAAACGCGCTATTTCAACTTTTTATTCCAGAGTTTTTGCCAAGAATGGATGCCCACTTTAACAATACTTAACTATCTATAAAGTATTGTAGATTTGGAGCCATTCAAAACATATTTCAAGATTTGATGATAATTCAGCAGTTCTAGAATCTCTATTAATTTGTGAAATTAAAAGTTCTCTGTTTGCCTGTACTGACATTCAGGAGGTTTAGACAAGTCAAGTGCCTTCTGCAATAACTTAAATGGTTTAAAATCTTGATTGGCAATCTGCTAACTAAAGTATTAATACCTTTATTAGTCCATAAATCCCCCCCCCCCACTTGCCTCCTATTTTCAAACTGGGATTATTCAAAGTTTACCCTGTCTGTAAGGATCACAGTGATATTTCCCTCCTAACGTCTTTCTAATATGCTTTGCAACTTCTAATGTTGGAATTGTAACTGAAATCCCCACCACGATATGGCAGGATGGATGTAATAACTCTCTAGCTGTGCCCAAAATATTTTCTCGGATTTGATCATTTTGATTCCATAGAGAAATAAAAGTCAAAATGTATGACCTGTGATAAAGCTGAAAGTCAGGAAAATTGAAAACTTCCATCCTGATTTTATAATCCTAACTTAGATAAAGAAGTTTGTCTTTCCCATAAAAGTTTTCTTAACTTATTAGGCACTTTAACTAAGATTGGGAGGAGGTGAGCCGACTTTCAGAAAAACACATCCTGGTTTAGCCTAGAAAAGTTGTAAAGGAAATGGAAATCAGTTCTTCATGGTTGGACATATTTTAAACAATTGTAGGTGAGGAAACTGAAATAAAATGGTATGGAAGAAAATGCTGTTTTCATTTGGAAACAGCACAGTTTTAATAAGGGAGGGATTCACGTTTTAACATTGTTTGACTATAGATATATTCTCATGGAGACTGCTTATTCAAGATTCCTTTGAATTATATGTGGATGGTGGGTTTTCCAAATTAAAATGTGCTGATGCCTCATAAAAGGGGCTATCATGGGACTAAATATATGGAAACAGGATCTAGGGGGAGAAAACACTGTTTTCTGGATAAATTTGAATGCCTGGAGAACTTTGTAAAGCCCGAGGAAATTCCAAAACAGAGATCTGAAGCTTTGCTTTTGTTCCTGTTGAATCGAAATAAACTAGACCTGGAAAACCGACCACCATTTTATTGCAAGGAATAGTTTTGGAAGTACGCTCACCTTCTTTTCCTCATGGAAATTCCTTGAGTTGGCTGCCAGTCGTCTCAGAAACCTGGAGAAAACGAATTGAAAACGAAGAATGAATGCCTTAGAGAACCCCTCCACTGGTGGTGGGATTTGCCAGCCAAATGAAACATAAATACGGTGTTTGTGTGTGTCTGACGTACATGTATGATATAGATAATTTCCTGCTTCGTGCTTCTGCCTCTGCTCTGCAGAATCTTCCATTGAGTTGCAATGTTTTGTTTATTTTCCCAGGCAGTGTGAATGATTCCATGTTTAGATCCCCCGTGACACAGGGAAACCCATGGCATCTGGCTCTTTAAATACCATCGGCCCGTTCGGTTAATGCCACCCGAGGAAAATGTGAATCTTGGAAAAGGCCTGGGGTGGGGACGCTTCTGAGGCTCTGTCTATCCCAACCCAACTTTAGTGGCCCTTTCCTTTCCTTTCCTTTCCTTTCCTTTCCTTTCCTTTCCTTTCCTTTCCTTTCCTTTCCTTTCCTTTCCTTTCCTTTCCTTTCCTTTCCTTTCCTTTCCTTTCCTTTCCTTTCCTTTCCTTTCCTTTCCTTTCCTTTCCTTTCCTTTTTTTTTCTTTTCCCATTTTAGGCCAGCCCTTGCGCAAACTTCTGCTTTCTTTTCTCGCCGAGCAAAAGGTGGGCTCTGCCCTGCGCAGGACGCTTCTCCTGGATGGGCTCGGATGCAAGGGGGAGAGGTGGGCTGAATCCCTGGGAATCCTGTTCTTTTAGCTAATGACACTTCCTCGTGCTTACGTTTCATTAAAGCTCTGAAATGGCTGAAGATCAGTCTGTAGTGAGCATGCTCCAGTTAGCAAACTGCACCCATAGAGGGAGATGGAATTGTGAATGAAGGAGTTAGAGGCCTGGACGGAGATCTGTGGTTTTCCTCCAGACAGAACCAGAGGTAGGGTGATCTGGCCGTTCCATTCTTTGTGGGTTGAGGGTTTCAGGAAGGGTCCTGCCCCGGGGGCTGAAGGTTTCTGCAGATGCTGGAGTCGGTGCTTGCAAGGAGCAAAGAGAACATCTGACATGAGATGGCTTCAGCAAGCTTCCTGTGTGTGTGTCTAGGACTTGGAAGGAAAGACATTCGCTGACCTGTAAACCTGTCTCCGTCAGGCCGTGCCCAGAATTTTGGCACGGGGATTCATGAACAAAGAGGGAGCTTTGCTGCTTGGGCTTTGCTCTGCATCGTACTTCTCTCCTCACATTGGCTGGTGCCCCATCTTGCAAGAACTTAATCTCAGTTTCACACCCAATCTGCTGGCTGTGAATAGGAATGCAATGTGCGGCCCGTGTAACATTCCCCCCCCCCTTTCGGTTTATTTATGTGATATCTTTTTTGTTTGCCTGCCTGAGGACATCGGACCATGCAAAGTGGGAAAAATAAATCTGTTCCAGAAATGCAAGGATGGGGGGCAGTAAAATGTCTAGGTTTTGTCTTGAGTTGACGCATGGCGTTTGTCGTGATGGAGAGGCCAGCGGGAAAGAAAACGGCACCTTGACGTTCGTAGGCTTGATGTAAGGAGGTTTTGGGTTGGGACGGAAGCGTGAGGCTAGAAGTAGCGTAAAGGAAATGCCCATTTTTGCAGGGCGGTTCTTGGATTGATGCTGGTTTGGTGTTTCAGATGGGCAGAAATTGGAGCGATCCTACTTTTTCACAAACAGGTCTCTTCTGGGGAATCCAAGCATTTGCGCACCTAAAATTTCCCTGGCTGGAGTTACGTTGGTTTTGTTGCGCGCTCTATGTTTGTTGGCAATGTTGCGTGTGGAGAGATCAAATAAACCAGAGATGCAAATATGGATCAAAATTTGAGGACTCCATAGGAAGAAAGTGTCTGTCCATGGACAGGCATCCAACCAAGCGAGATCTCCTTTTGTCTTGAAGTAAATCTTGCAGATAATCGTCTGTTTCTGGCAAGGTGATGGCACTTCTCATGGTCCAGAAACGCACCATTTCTGAAATAGAGCAACTGACAGGGGTGCGTGTGTGTGTGTGAACTTCACTCAGCTAACTTTTGCTGCTTTTGTCAATGTGAAGAAATGTAGGAACTATGTGTGTGTGTGTGTGGGGGGGGGGTATTTGGCAATTCGAGCTCCTTAAAACCCTGTTAGCCCAGGCTGTGGAGTGTCAACATTTCCGTGTGAGTTCGCACACAAGGCTGCAGATCCTGAGGAATGAAGTGTCTGGCCATGGAGTGAAACTGGTAATCATTTTAGATCAGTGAGTTTAATGGGAGTTGGGAGTGCCTGCATGAAATGAGATATGTCTGGAGAAGAAACAAATGGTGTGCTTGATAGTTTTCACTCCCTTGTCTTCAAAATAGATTCTGCCTCCCAAGTTTCAGTTATGGTCGCCTTCAGGAAGATAGAACGTGAGAGGTTTGGGGCTTAAATTTTATCCATATGTTTTGTTCTTCACTGAAAAAAAAATTAAGGCAGATTGGCTAACCTACTGCCCCTTCTTCACCACCTTAGTAGCTCCATTTCTCTTAGGTGGGACAGTGCCGTCCCCTCCTTGGGTATTAGAAGAGTCTCATTATAGAGATCTGGAAGCATCTGCTTCTGCCCCTTAATCTGCTGGTTCTTCTGTGGGAAGTGTCTCTGGGTGAGATCTGCCTTTAAAACCCAAGTGTCAGCTGATGATCATGGAGGCAGTTGGGAATAAAAGCGTTTTGAGCAAAACCAGCTGGATCCTTTGCTCCCAGAGTGCAAATATTGCAAAATGAAGAGCCGAGATGGGAAGGTGAGCCAGAGAGACGCTGGAGAAGGAGAAGCAGAACGACTGGAGGTGCAGAGAGAAAGCTGCATGGTGGCAGCCATTTTGTCTGTCTTCAGTGGCAGAGTGAAGTTCACCACTAACATGGCCATATCTTTATCTCGTTGTACAACATCTCCAATTGTTTCTACTTTTGCTAGGGAAGAGAGGCATAAAACCCCAGTGGCTGAGCAGCAAGACTGATTTCAACCAGCCTACCTGAAGCACGTTCTTGAATGTAAAAGCATATGCATGATTCAGACAAATTTCTCCTCTTCCCAGGCAAAAGATTTATTTATACAGTCGCCGCTGCCACTGAAATGAAGCCGTTGAACTTGATGGTGCTGAGAAGGAATGACATATTTAAGCAGTCAGACTTGCATTCATGGAGAGTCGAGCTGTGGTTTGTTGAAAATTGAGGAGCTGGCAAATTGGAAATGCAGTTGTGTGTGTTGGGCTGGTTTTTGTTGATGCTCAACCTGCATTTTGCCTCTTAAATGGCAGGACGTTGTTTTCAAGAATCCTGTACAATGGGAGAGAGATAAGCTTGGACATTTATTTTTAAAGCAGGAACTAGCACCTTCTTAAATATTACAGAAGAGTGTTGAAATGAATGGGATGTGAACATATTTCACTCTGTCTTTGATTAAGCCCATATTCTCTTTCTTTGCCTTTGAGTATTTACATTTCTTGAAAGACTGGGGGGGAAAAGTAGGTGCAAATCTCGCTAAATTTTGATCTCACCTATAAATGTTGAGTCTTGGAGTGGAGCAGTGATAAGTGTTATTCGTCTACTTTTAACCTGAAAAGCTTCAGACTGTTTTTCCTTTGAGAGCTCACTGTCTTCACAAAAGGGGGGTAGCTGATATGGTTGGGGATATGAGAATCATGGTAGGACGTACAATTCTCCTTTTATACTCAAAGCAATTCAAATTAGCTCTGTTATATGTAATTAAGCAAAACCCTTATGGAAGTCCAAGCCCTCTTCCTCTTTTTGGGTAAAAGAAGGTTTTGTTCTTCCTAGGAATGGGAAAAAAGATTTTAAAACCACCCTAAGAGTTTCAAATGCCATTTACAGAGAATTAGGCATACAAAAGGGTTTTAATGACAGCCTGGCCTCTTGGAGAATGCATTCTAAAAAGAAGCTGTAATTTTGTTCCTAGAAAGAGAAAACTTCCCTTGCCAAAATCCAGAAAGGTAGCCCCCCCTTTTTTGTCTCTTGCCCAAAAAAAAAAAAAAAAAAAAAGGAGAAGAGACTAGCAGTGAATCTCTGCTCTTTCCATATTTGTTGATGGCTGAGTTTGAAAACATACATGAAATTAAATACATTGGGTGGGCGTGAGGTTGGAAATCATTTTGAAGAAAGCTTCATGGCGGAGATAAAGTAAATGAATATATTTTACTGATCCATGCAGGGTCCATGCATTGCTTCATTGACCTGTGATGTAGCCTTGCCTACTCTGAGCTTGAGTGTTTTCCCTTTACATCTGTCTACTATGTTGACTTATAACTTCTGTTGTTCTTCACTACCCGATTGGATGTGACTTGTGATCCAAAAACGGCGGGTTGGGCACGTCAAGACTCTTGAGTGCAGGGGAGGTCTTCTGTGCAATTCCATTAGTCTCAGACAAGGCCTGGAGAGCACTACAAAGCTGTTCCTGCCCATAGTTAAGGCTGATCACAGTTTGTGTTGTATGGGATGTAGTAACTGCAAACTTTGGAAGCGAAAGTTTCTGGTGTTCTGTGTAGGGTCTCTCTAGAGGAAGAGAGTGAAAGTGAGGGTTTGCATGAGGGAGGCTCCTTCAAACCACAGTTAGATGTTATGTCTGAGTGTCATTCTGTTCTTTAGGGAGGGGGTTAATTAGAAAAGAGCAAAAATGGATCCTGCTGCTGCTGAGTTACTTACGGTGAAAACGCATTCAACTGTTTTCTCTCTTCACATGTCAGTCTCTTTCTCTCATAGTTCAGTGATCGCTCTCACTTCCTGGTGGTTCTGCTTTAAGATACAGGTTTTGAGCCTATGACGTCCCTATTATTTCCTCAACACGCGGAGGGATAAAGATCGGGAAATTCTGTAGTTTGGCCTGTTGCTCACAACCAGGAAGGAAGCAAGCTTTTCTGCTACAAACAGCCTTTGTCCTGTCTGCCAGGCAACAGATGTGAAAGCACTCTCGTGCAGAGATGGCAGTTCAACTTGAGAATTGAGGCATAACAGCGTTCCCAAGGATCACACCTGACTCCTGCGATGCATTGAGCAAGATCTTCCCTCCCCTCAACAACGTACCCCCAAACTTTGGCTTTTAGGGAGTGATTGCAGAATGGAAGGATCAGAGGCTGGTTGATTTGACTCATATTTCCAGAGCTCCTTTGAAACAAATGTCCTCTGTTCTAACTTTGTAAATTAAATTTCAAGTGCTCGATTGTGCTTTCCATCCTAGCTCCTATCAGCCCTGAACGCTACGGGCAGTGTAGTCTTTAAACTGTAGAGTGGAGCTTTGAAATTAAGGAACTTTGGTTTGGAGAAAGCATGTTTAAGACGGGGCTGTGCGGGGAGCTGTCTCCCCACACGCTCACTGAACTCCTCATCATAAAGTTCCTGTGTGAATTTAAAGCATAAACTGATTTCCTTCCTTGGTTTAGAAGAGCAAGGGAGACTTTTTTCCCAAGCAAGGTTGGTTTTTGCTAGGCCAGAAGCACCACCTGGTCTACAATCTCGTTTGCTTAACCTTTTGCAGTCGTTTCATTTGTGAGGATTTGAGATGCTTCCTTTGGGAATCGGTGGGGTATCACACTCCTAATTTCCTAGGTTCCTTTTGAAACAGCTTATGATTGCTTGGCTGTTGGCCGCTTAAACAAAAGACTTTTGCAATTTCTAGGGGCTGATAGGGAGGCTGGAAAAATCCCTCTGTCAATTAAGTGTAACTCGAAGTTGTTTTATCCGAAATTTAGCAAAGCGACTGTGATATTTTCTTGAAACTGAAGCCTTAGGGGTTTTTTTCCCCTCATTTTTTTTCCTTTCTATTCCTTTTAATTTGCCTTTTAGTAGTTCACCAGGGAATGATTAAGTGCTTGGGGAGAAAAAATAAGAGATCTTTTTGCTGATGCACTCTTGTTCTTCTTTTCCATGGGCATGTTGAGTTTTCAGAATATCCAGATTTATTCTTACAGGGTTTGATGCTTGGCTTCAGAAGCGCTGATGGGAACTTAAAACAAGCTTAAAACAAATATGAAGGAAAGTGGAATTAAAAGTGGGGCTTTCAGGTGGAAGTTTAGTGTCTGCATATTTCTGTTTTCACGTTTTGTAAAATGTGTGCCTTTTTCCGTATCATTCCAGAAGTTGCTTGTGATCTTGACCTGGTCACATTATTTTAGGAGAAGCACAGCAAAAATTGGCTTCTGGAAATTATCTGTCTATCTTTCTATCTTTCTCCCTGTTTCTTTCAAATTGGTCCAGCTCTTTCAGTTTCAACCTAAAGAGAATTGTTCTGTTAGGGGCTTAGGTTTCTACCTGTTATAAAAAGGATGCTTCATCCATTAAGAGAAGATTTTAGTGATGTCAGCATTTGCTATATTGAAATGCAGGCAGTTTGTCATTTCGTAATCTATTTGTGTTGAAGTTCCTTCTAGTCTGGTTGGTTGAAATAGATCAGTTGTGGCAACTGTGTGCATCTCTGTTCTGGACTTTGTTCTAGAGGAAGACAAGCGATGGAGAAGAAACTGCATTCTTCCAATAAAAGGTAGATGATACAATCAGTTTTTAATATTCTGTATTCTGCCTGTGCCAGTGGACCACAGATTTTAAATCCATGCCTCTTCCAAAATGCTGTTGCCTTCTCAACAGGCAAGTGAATCTTCTGAAGCTTGGAGCAGCATCAGAACTTCAGCTATCTTAATTTTTACATGTCACGGTTAACGGTCCCTCTGGGTTGTCAGAACAAAGCCAGGGAAGTCTGCAAGTTTTCTTTGAAATGGCTTCAGCCTGAGTAGTGAAAATGGTTTCCACTGAGCATGCTCACTTGTAGAAGGAGTTGTGTGTGTGTTTTTAATCACATGAGCAGAAATGAATGACTGTTTATGAGGATCTGAGATCAAGAACTCTGTGCATCTCCCTTCAAAAGGAGCCATTTTCTCCAGGCACGGGTATAGTTGTTTGCAACATCTGCCCACCTTGTCCTTTGCAAGCTAGTTCATTCCAGCCTGCTGTTGCATCAGGAGAAGGTTACCAGGCACCAGAGAGAAAAATCTTCTGGAAAGCTGTTAGTTATGTTGCTTTTGTCTCTGTTCTGTTAGTGCTGCCCTACACAAAGGGCATAGGAAGGGCGAGGTAGGAATGCAGATGGCGAATGCTAGAAGTTGCTTCTGCTTCTTTGGAGGAAGGAAGGAGTCAAGTTAGGAATTGCTGGAGCTTCCCAGTTCTTTTCTCTGAGATCTTTTTCTTGTTCAGTAGAACATAATTTATACATCCAAAGTGCAGAATTCTTCACCCGTTGGACATCTCAGCCTCACCTACCTAATTTCCTATATATTTGGGGGGAAGAGGACTGTGGATGAGGAGATTATCCAGAAAGTTACGTAATAGCTGAAGAGAGTTGGGTTTTTTTGTTGAACATTGTACTTCAAATGTTTTTCTGCTTGCAATAAATTATAAAGCACATGATCCTGAGAAGGTGGAACATTTTAGCTACCTGAGATGAGAGACAGGGCCTCTAGATGTGATTTTCAGTTGTTTGGTTAGGAATGCTTCTAAAAATCTTGCTTGGAGTAAAAAAAATGAGAGAGAGAGAGAGAGAGAGAATCAGTTATGGATGTTGGCGTAGTGCAAGGTTGGCTTGGTGTGAATTTATTTTATTTATTATTGAGTTTATACCACACCATTGTGTTTATTCCAATGCTTAAGGTGGCGTGCAGCAATTTTAAAAAATGCAGATTTGGTGCTTATCCAGAAGGCATCAATTTTGAATGAAAGTTGCCCTCTCTAGGGTAGTGACCTGTTTATTCGACATGAAAGTGTTGACTAAAAAAAAAAAAAAAAAAGGAAACCATATGAGAAATTTCAATTTTGAATAGTTGATCTAGTGATTGTGACAAACATTGTAGCCTTGTTTTAAATCAAGCATAAGGTCCCATAAAATTCAAAAATACGGAATTCATATAGAGGAGTAATGTATATGTATGTATGTGTGTATGTATATATAGAGAAGAAAGTTCTCTATCAACCTTGGCTGCTGATGGGACATGAACTCCAAAACATCTGAAAGGCACCTGATAACTTATTCTTGATGCAATTCTGGCTTGTAAATCCTGCAAGATTCTCTTACCTTGCTGAACATTTGATAATTCGGACTAGGTTCAGGATGAAACTGTTCCTTTCCAGCCAACCATGATGATAGAAAACAGGGTTTGCAACTTTGCACATCGCTTTTGCAATCAATAAAACTGAAGGAGCACATTCTTGTAAGAATGTGGCTCTTAATGCAGTTTGTTAATACGATGGGAGCACTATTCAGAATCATTCTGCACCCTTCTCTCCTCGTCCCTCCCCAAACACATACACGCAAAATGAAGGAAAATGGATATTTAGCTAGTCACATGTGACTAGGAATAATTTAAAGATTGATGTATTTTTTAATTGTAGGTAGGAGTGCTGAAAGATGTTGTTGGAGCAATGAGGCAATATTCCTTTCGCAACCACCAGCTTTAGTGAAATCTCCCAGGATCGGGTGGGGGCAGAGAGGGAAGAGAGAAGGAATTCCTGTTTACTTCAGTGGAAAAAGTTATTGGAAGCTTCAAATATTGGAATCCGTGAAAATATGATGGAGGCTGTTCATCTTAATTAAAGCACCCTTGTGCTCCTTTGGCCTCAAGATGTCAACCGTGTATAGGGTTTTTTTTGCAATTTCCAACTGAAAAAAAGAAATGTTTCGATGGCTCATTTCCATTTTCATACTGTGGCAGTTACTTTGTGTCTGAGGCTGGCCTGACAAGCAGCAGATCAAGTGAACTTCCACCTTGAGCCCCAAAATATCTTCAGTTGCCTTCCTTCCGTTTTTTTCTTCTGAAGGTTTTGCGTTTTACTCCTTTAGCTTGTAGCTGTTTCCAGTGATTTATGGCTACTTTTTGCCAAGATATGGAGGTGCTCCTTGCTCTGGTACAATAAGTCTCACTTCTGGTGCTTGGCATCTCTACGTTGAAAGGTCAGGTGAGCCGATGATGAGATCTTGTGAAGGTTTTATTCTTCAAAGAATACAGTTCTGCCCTAGATGTGTAAAGACTCCAGTTTAAGACAGATACCTCTTTTTCCAAGCAAACAGACCAGTTTCTGCAAGACTTGGGTACACCAGCAGTTCTCAGAATTAGGCTGTCCAGTGAGGTCTGTCCCAGATGGGCTTCCTAAATGTTCACTAATACTTTCAGGATTGTCTAAAAGGGCATAAGAATCCCCAGGTTTCTTCTGTAATCAATTACGACCATAGCAGGAAACGTTGTCTCTGTATTTTCCTTTTAGCCAAGTCTTTACCATCTGACCTCCTGAGGCCAAGATGCTGCTGGAATTCCAGTGCTGATACAACTTCTGGAATTTCTGGCTGAGCACTCAAAATAACAACCAAACCAGAGAAGCTAAAGTAGAATTTGGGTTTGTTTTGAGATCAATATTCCTGGGAGGACTTCTGATCAGTTTGTGTTGAGCCTGGGGATACTGACAGTCTGTTAACCAGCAAAGTAGGAGGGTGAACTAGACATCATTACTTGGACCTGCAGGATTGATTGTCCTTGTATCAGATAGGAAAGCTTTTGAAGTTTCACCCGGAGATGTCAGGGATTGAAACATCTGCATATTGACACTGAGTTATTGTCCTTGGCCTTTGGAGGGGAAAAACAAAGCAAGAATATAGTCCTGATGGCTGAATAAATGGTTGAACTTAGTTCGAAAACAGGAAACTGTCTTCTGTGGAATTTGATCTTTCGGACTCCTAACTCCATATTATATGCACTGTCTGCCTTCATGCATTGTACAACGCCATGATTTAACCATGGGTAAGTTCCACCTGGCTACGACTGCACATCGTTTGGTGTTTTAAGCCGTGGTTTACAACAGGGTGCCTGAGTTCAAACAATATGCTAACTCAACTCCTTATGGCTTAGTGACATGAAATGGGTATACATGGTGAATAGAAGGAGGTTCCCAAAAGTTTGAAATCAGAATTGTGGCCAATTCTACCTGAAGATGGCAAGGAGCAGCTATGTGGCCATGGGCTTTCGTTACATGCTAGAATCCTTCCCATTTTTAATGCATGGCTTCTCAAGGAGAACTTCTTCTGCTTCTGTTTTTATGGATACTGGAATCAAACTAGTAAGCACTTCCAGAAGCAAGCTGATCCTGGATTCTTCAGAGATGCTGTGCATTAAGATTTGAAGCTACCTTCTCATTTTAGAGTCACCTGGATCTTTCTATTGCACTGTGCTAAGAATATGTGAGTCTGTTTCTTCTCAATTGTCCCCCTTTCTCCCCTCCACCCACCGCCACAGATAGATGTGTTCTTCTGACATCTGTGAGTTGCACACCCATAGATTGAGTTGTCCTTGATGTGTTGCCCTGAAACACTCATTAAAAGGACGAGAAATTCCATGTGCCAAAACTTTGAGTGAATTGCAAAATATAAGCTAGCGGGATTGGAGGAAAAAAGGTAATATGTCTCCTGTTTATGCTCTGGAAATTATGAGTTTTTTTTTCTTATTGCAAACAATTCTCTGGTTCTCCTAAACAGACAAACAAAAGGAAATAACAGATAGGCTGATTGTAAGAGAGAGTTTCATCCTCTGCTGGAGGAGTCCGCCAGTTTCGCCTGGAGCGACTGGTGGGAAGAAAAGGATTTGACTGAAGAGATGGGGGGTCAGGATATGCAGAATATTCTTGGGGTGCCCTTCTACCAGGTTTGGAGATGGCCTCTCTCTTGCTCATTGCAGAATAAAGAAAGAAGTTGGGGTGGAAGCCTACACACTGGGCTTCAGCAACTCCATTTTTGAGGAGAAAATTGCACCTGCCTGGTCCTTTTTCTCATTCTCCCCCCTCTCCAGCTCCAGTGGTGGGCATCAGAGGAATTCAATATTTGCAGTGGTGCCAAAAGGGACAGGGCATCTGCACGTTTGAAAGGGAGATTCCTTAGCTCCTGTTTCCTACTAGAGTTGGATTTTTGGAGCACGGATCTCCCAGGCATTCCTCATTTCCTTTCTTTTGTTTTGCATTGCCTCCCCCCACCCCTTGAAACATTTCTAGACCGGTCCGGACGTTGCAAGGGGGGGTAGGTGGCCTGGGGACGGGGGGGGGGGCAGGGGGGCGAGGAGACTAAATGTAAAGGCTCTCCTCCCCGCCCCACCCCCCAGGTTGTAAACACCAGCTTCTATTTTCCTGTCAAAAAAAGATGGCAGGTCGGTGTGCCTGTAAACAATGCAGTTATGAAATGGCAGGAGCCCCGGCGAGCTGAGCATGCTCAGAATCGGCCGGTAGGGGGAGGTGGTTTGAAAGAGATGATCTAATTCAGAGCAATTTTTGGGATGGAAAGGAAAGGCCAGGCGGTCCCCCCCTCCCCCCCACCATGACAGAGCAGGAATGAAGCCTTGGAGGCTTTGTCTAAGTGATTGCACAGCCTTGCCGCCCTTGGGGGGGATCTTTGGCCCGTTGAGTTGTGAAGAGCCCTTGGTAGAAGTTCCACCTTCTGGTTTCTCTCTCCTCTCTCTGCCTGTCCCTTCTTCTTGCTCTCTTTTCTCTCCTCTCGCTTCCTCAGGCCTTTTAATCCACGGGCTATCTACCTCCTTGCTCTTGAGTTGGACGGGCAGATGGGGCTGGGTTGCGTGGGGTTCCTCCATCTTCCTTCCAAAAGCTGGGTTTGGCCTGGGACAGGGGAAAGGAAGAAAACTGGTTGTGATTATTTGGAGTGTGTGTGTGCATGCATAGGGGAAAGGACTTTTATTTGTTAAGGTAATTTTTGGGAAGTGAAGAGAAGCACATATGCGCACACTCTCAAGCCAGCCGTGGGTCTGAACAGTCTGCCTTTAATTGGAACCATCTCACCATGTTTTCTTCTCGTTGCTCTTGTAGATCTTCTAGGGGACCAGAAGTGTTCAAAATGGACAGCTTCCTGCTTTCGAGGGGGAAAACCCTGTGCAGTGTGAGATGCTAGTTTGCCTAAGCATGTTTACATTGAAGTAAGTCCCATTTATTTCACTAAGACTTACTTTCAGGTAAGTATGCTTAGGGAAATGTTTTAAGCTCTTGATTGCCCCCTTCCCAACGTGGCTGCCTCCCCCCCTCCTCCCTTCTCAGGGTGACTAGACAGGAAATTCTGAATAATGCAATATTTTTCTCGGTCTCAAGCTAAGCAAGGAAGTGTTCTGACTCGTTTGTGCTTGGAAGTTTTAAGGATTTTTTTTTTTTTTTGGCAGTTAAAACTTTTATCTCTCTTGGAAGCCGTTCTTATTATGCCTTGATTCCCCCTCCCCCCTTTTTTTCTTTTGGTGGGAGATGGATGGCAAATATTGGAGATCAGAGGTGGGAGGAAGGAAGTCTCATCAGGAGGAGGAAGACCTATTGCTTCAAATGGTTGCAAAATTTGAACAAGTACCTGGGAACAACAGGTTGTGGTGTGGTAGTGAAATGATCCACAACAATCTTGTATCAACTTTCTGTCCCTTTCTGCCTCCTTTATTTAATAGTGCACAAGATGATTTCAGCTACCCTCTGGGTGGAGCAGAATGAGGACTTTGTAGTCACGTTCTCCAATATGTTCCAGAATACCTTTTCTCTCAAACAGTTGCCAACCGGTTGGGGAGGTGGTACTTTTGGACACATAAGGCATAAAGAATGGCATTCTGTTGACATTGCCAGCTGTTGCAACATTTGGGTGTCTGTGTTTTATGAAGGGCTTGCCTCACTAGTCTTCTTGGCTTCTCCACATCATACTTGTTTTGGCTGTCTTGGGCAGTAAGTGAGCAGTCGCTTTGGCAAGGGGAATCCTGAAGCTGTGTAGCGATTAAAGCGTGGCGGGGACTTTTGGCATTGGCCCTGGAAGGCAGAAGGATTCTCGATGAAGGTGGAGGAAGGCCCTACAGGAAAGGGGATGTTGCAAGGGATAGGAAGATGCGTCCAGCCGTTCTCAGGTTTCCAGTTAACTGTGGTTTTGTGTGGGACTTTGTAGGCCTTTGGGAATCCTCCTTGCCTTTGTCCATGGTCTGCATGTAGAGGCTGCTCTCACTGGAGGAAGAGCAGAATTTTCCACAGTGGGAAGTTAACCTCTCCTTGATTTGTTTCCACCAGGTTTTTGGGTCAGTTGACTCATACTTGCCAAGATAAGATTAAATAAGAACCAAGGGACACGACACAGACTTTATGAAAGATGCCACCTTGGGGTGTTTATAATCTTTGATAAGAGGGCTTCTTTATTGGGTATTGTGGATTCCCCATCCCACGAGTTGGGAGAAGAGACAAGAAGAACAAACAAAGCCATGTCATGCTGTCCAGTTGTTCCAGGGGTGCCTTTTTCTTGCCCTTTCGAGATCCTTATGCACCTGGCTGCTCCCATTTTGGCTCTGGCGCCTTTGCTCTCCAAAGACCTGACTCAGAATTTGCTTGGAAGCAAGCAGTGTAAGTTCCTTTTTAAAAAAAAATGTTCAAGACCATTTCCTTTACACTCCTCATTTCCAAATGGCAGGAGAGAGAGGAACATAACATTTCCTTTGCCCAGCTACCCTAAAACAAAGAACCTCTTCCAACGAGGCTCATCAATATTGGCTTTAAGGAGCATATAATATCTCCTCGCCTACTTGGGAGTCTGTGTCATGTGTCTTACTAATGGTGGTTTGGCTTCTGATACTCCACCTTTGTATAGACTCTCTAGTGACTGAACATTATTAATCACTCTGCTGTAGGCTGGAGAATGGAGACAGACAGCTGCAGGAAAAGGGGAGGAAAAAAAAAGA